>NC_060276.1:34195189-34260346 GCF_021613505.1 Equus quagga
TTTTCTCCCCAAAGCCCCCCGGTACATAGTTGTGTATTCTTCGTTGTGGGTCCTTCTAGTTGTGGCATGTGGGACGCTGCCTCAGCGTGGTTTGATGAGCAGTGCCATGTCCGCGCCCAGGATACGAACCAACGAAGCACTGGGCCGCCTGCAGCGGAGCGCGCGAACTTAACCACTCGGCCACGGGGCCAGCCCCTTGATGATACAACTTTTATTTCTCCTCTTTGTGCCTCTGTTCACCTCCCTAAGTCTCCTGGATCTTCATCTACTCTATAAATTTTTCCACATAGCAGTCTATCATGGAACTTTCTCATACTAAGACGTTGAGTAGCTCCATAAGTTCTTCTGCTTTTCCAAAAGGTCTGTGGTAGCTTTTCTTGATACAGCAGTCTCTTTTTCAAATTTGTTAAATAAACTTATTCTGAAATTTAGTGAAAAAACGGACATGTTTCACCTGCTAGTGCTCATCCAAATAAGACCTGGTTATATCATCTATAATTTTCCCCGTTTACCTTTAAAGATAGCTAATTATCTGTGTATGCAGACCTCATTTAGCATTAGATGCAGCATCTGTTATGTTGGTTAGCCCTGAAGTCATCTGTATTAAATGTCTTTTTAATCTCTCTGATTATAATATGCTTTAGGACTCTATCTGAATTGGTATAGTCTGGTTTCCACCACTGTGGATTAACTTATACATGTCATTTTTTCACAATTCGCATACACCATTTTATCTAGTAGTACACTTTTATGTCTTTACCTAGTTGTTGCCCATGTCATACGATGCAAAAGCCATTCTGCAGGAGGGAGGACCATAGTGTCCCTCGGCTTGTCTGAAGGGTGGCTATTCTTCCAGAAGGAAGTGACTGTACTGTATGGCATGGAATTAGCAGGATTGGTGAATTTCCTGCACATTTATTTTATCCCTCTCTGTTTTGATAGAGGGGTCCTCCAAATACTGCATTTCCTCTTCTGGTATCTGTAGAATTATTGCGGCTGAATACCAGTCCACATTTGAAATTCATTATTGCTCCCATCTCTCGATAGTTAAGATTTCTATGTCAAGGTTGTAGGAGGTTCACAATAATAAGCCTATCAGCTATTCTTTATAAACTTAGCTATACCCAAGAAGATACAGTTTATCCACTTCTACTTGTGGGCCATCGTCTCTAAGCCTGTGCCATAAGGGTTTGACTTTCCATCGGTGAATAGTCCTTGTAGGGCTTTGTCTAGCCCTCCAGTGTTATTTGGTATAATTTGCCATTTCCATTTTGGGAACAATATTGCAGAGTAGTTGTGATGTGGGTCAGCTTTTGAGGGAACAGTCCTGCATTGGAACCTCTTGGCCTCAGCTTTTTCAAAGGTTTCTCCCTGGCAAAAGTTCTCTGAAAGCCTTTCTGCTGTTTTATTATCTGATAGATGCTGCTTTTTCAGAGTTATTTCCCCTGGTCTGCTATAGCATCCTTTGGTTGACTCATTATCTGCTGAAAGCCTAGTAAGGAGTTATACCTTTTCAAGTAAAAGTGTCCCAATATTGTTCTGTTAATGTGAATGTATTCATTATAATACCATCCCAGGGGATATTCTCCTTTTGGTTTCCATTCATTGTAGAACAGTCAAACTGGGTCCAATGACGTGATAGAGTTCATCAGGTCTTCACTCCATTGTTAGGTGAGGAGTTTCTTTTCTTTGCTATTGTTTGCTCCTGTTATCAGAAATCCTAGCAGGAGAATAAGTACAGATAAAGAAAGAACCATATAGCAAAAGTCAGAACATTTTATAAATTCAAAGAAGAAAAGAGCCCAGCCTCTGCTGGAACTAAATCAAATATTACTTGTTCTATAAGGTATTAGTAATGAAATTAGTAAATGTGCAGAACTGGGAGAAAACTCACATTGCTAACAACATTCAGAAAAATCAGAATATATCTGAAACAGGGAAATGATCAATTCTCACATTCTCAAGGGGGAAAATTAGGTCTTATTCATTTTTTAAGTCCTCATTTATCCCAGAGAGTATGTCTTCAGATAATTCACCTGTGTCTAACATAGCTTGATCTATATCAAACATTAGGTCTTCATCTTCTCCTGGCGCAAGTATTGATTCTAAATCTGAGAGTTCAGCAAGGTCTGGCAGTGGAGCTTCCTCGAAAGGAGATGCATTTGCTCCTATCGGTTCTGCTCTATCATTTTGCTGTACACAAGGAACTTGTTCTTGTGAAATCAACTGTAAAAGCCCTTCAGCTATTCTTATTAACTTGGCTACACAATCAACAAGTCCATCAATTAGAACAGGGAGTGACACAGACTCCATGGCTCAGTGCTCTTCTGAGTAGATAAAATATTACTAAAAGCTATAGCAAATGGGCCCTTGGTGACAATGGATCCTTTTGGGCTAGCAATGGTTCAGCGGTTGGTTTGGTCGAAAAATAAGACTGTTGATAAGATTATGATAATGATTAAGTACAGAATGAGGCCAGTGGTCCTATAGCACTTTTTGATAAAGTTGGTGAACTTCCCTCAAAATTTAGATATGGTATTCTTGTTCGTATTGGTAGTGAACTGCTATTTCAATGACCATCAGACAGATTGCCACAGCCAAGAGAAAACAGCAAAGCAGATCTAATAATAGAAAAGAGAAATATAAAGATTAGTATCCTTTGAGGCTTTACCCATCCTACAGGTTTTGGCTCTAGCATAAGGTTGAGAGGGTAGCCCTAGCTATTGCTCCCCCATCTCTGATGGCCTTATGAGGATCTACCACCCATACTCTGTCCTTTACACTTCTCATGTTCTTTACCTCTTCTAAGGAGATTTGAGAACAGTGAGCATAAGTAGTTTGTATATCTTTCTTGAACATCTCTGTTCAGGAAGAAACATTCACTCAGTCTTTCAATTAATTCCATCTTTCTTAGAACCTTTGCCTCATTGCCATTTATATCTGGTGCTGCTAAATTCCTTCTGTGTTTTTAATAATCCATTCATTAAAGTTTCCAATTGTCCCAGCAGCCTGGGGAATTTATGGTAAATGAAAAGTCCCACATTCTCTGTCTTTTGCCAAATTTTGGACAACTTCTGTTATAAAATTAGTCTCTTGGTCATTTCCTATTACTGCCAATATTCCATATCTAGCAGCTCGTTCCTCCAACTTCGTTCAAAGCCGTGGTTGTACCATTCTCATCTGCATGTCTAGGGTGCTCTGCAAACCTTCTCTGTGAGTAAGTTTACACTTCTGTAAGGCAATATTCTTTGTTTAAAAATCTATAGATTGGCCCAATATAATCCACCTGTCACATCTGTCTGGTTTACCACCCCCCACTTCCCTTAAAAATGAGTTTGTTGAGTATGCAAGTTTTTAGTAATTTGATATATCTCTTACAGCTTACTTACTCGTTTGATTCAGTTTTTTTTCACTGTCTCCTCTGCTTGCCTAGGACGTTCATGTTCATATGCCTTGAGGCTTCACATGCCCATTCTGCAACCTTAAATTGAACTGACAAGGGAGCTGAGTGCGGACTTGGAGTTTCCCAAGACTGCAGAGTCTACATTAGTTTTGGGGGGCAGGTTGTCTCCTCTTTTATTCTAAATAAGTTATTCTCTCTTTCTGTTCCAGTGAGCTGGTACGTGTCCTACATGAATTGCTGAATTCCTTTCATTGATTTCTTTCCATATCTCTCTTCACCAGATTGTTTTTCCTACAATAGTCTAGTCTGTAATTTTCCATTTATTAAAGCATATATCTCCAGTCCATGGCTGATCAGTGTAGCTATATACCTTTGGCCATTTGTTTTCTTGGGAAAATAAACACATTAAATTTCTAGTGACCAGTCCTTCAAATTGGGCTTAATTCCTCTCTCCAGCCTAAGCCAAGCTTTTCCTAGTGGGAGTATTAGGAAGTAGCCACCCATCTCACTCCTTTAAGATACTGCCAAATCTATCACTCTCTGTTTACAGCAGTTCTGACCAGAGTGAAGGCCCAGCAAGCCACAGGCTTTACCTCCCACTAACTGTACTCCTTAGATCTTTATTGGAGAACAGAAAATCATCAGTCAGATGGTCTGTGATTTTCACATGGAGCTTACTGGTCTCCAGAGAGCCTGGTTTGACCCACTCAGTTATATATCATCTCCACTTAGCATAAGTCCTGTCAAAACCACACATTTTGGGGCTAGCCCCATTGCCTAGTGGTTAAGTTTGGTGCACTCTGCTTCAGCAGCCCAGGTTTGGTTCCCAGGTGCAGACCTACACTACTTGTCTGTGGCCAAGCCGTGGTGGCATCCCACATGTAAAATAGAGGAAGACTGGCACAGATGTTAGCTCAGGGCGAACCTTCCTCAAGCAAAAAGAGGAAGGTTTGCAACAGATGTTAGATCAGGGTGAATCTTCCTCAGCAAAAAACAAAACAAAACAAAACAAAAACTATTTTTTGTCTAAAATCTTCATAGTAGACATGCAGTTTGTCCTGATGTCATGTTGTCACAACCATGATGACCAGAAAGCATGACTTTGGTTGGAGGCAACTTTCCATCTGAAATATGGGAGAATGGGTACTAGTGGCATAGCAATTTATTTTATTAACTCAAAGGATCTCTGCATTTTTTTTTTTTTGAGGAAGATTAGCCCTGAGCTAACTGCTGCCAATCCTCCTCTTTTTGCTGAGGAAGACTGGCCCTGAGCTAACATCCATGCCCATCTTCCTCTACTTTATATGTGGGATGCCTACCACAGCATGGCTTGCCAAGTGGTGCCCTGTCTGCACCCAGGATCTGAACCAGCGAACCCCACACCACTGAAGCGGAATGTGTGCACTTAACAGCCTACCCACTGGGCCGGCCTTGGATCTCTGCTTTTTTGATTAGAGGAAAAAGCAGTCTGGTGGAAGGAAATAACGGAAAGAAATCCTGAACACAATTTGGTATTAATGTAGAGCATGACTCAGCTCATCAGAAGGGAAACACAGGAGAAAGGGATGTGTTAAACATTACCAGAGAGCCCCCTCACATTTTTCAAAGGAAGCAATAACCAACTATTATGGTGCTCAGAGCCCAAGGGCACAGAGGGTGACAGGAACACACTCACGCAAAATCTGTTTAACTTCTGGCTTCCCTTTCACCAGGTTTTGTTTTCTCTCTCAGCTTCTCTACCTCCCTCTAGGACTCTTTTATTCTTCCTCTTGGTCTATATACTTCCATCTATTCACCTACGTGTTTCTTTCTATTTCACTTTCTCTGTATCTCCATCTTCTACTATCCCTTTCCATCATCTTTCCTACCATCTCTCTCTAAACTGGGAAAAAGCTAAAAATAAATTATATTCCATTTATCAACTTGATAGTGTATTTATAGAGTTTTACACTATAGAATCTAAACATAAAAAGCAGAGAGGTAGGACATTTCATATTTTGTTATCTTATAAAGACAAATGTAGTTACTTATTACTTATGCAACTCGATTTATTTTTTCTATCACTTGATCCCCTTAGATGGGAAAAAAAATTCCTGACCTAGCCTTAACTCTGTTGACCATTGTGCTAGCTATTCCACAATTCCTATCTTCAAAGTTTCTTGGAACCTAGGAGCTGGAGGTTGCAGGAGGGCAGGGAAGGTGTTGAGAAAATGCTAAGTAGTGCAGTGCTAAGAAAGACTAAGCGTATAGCACCTGCTTATTCCAGTTACCCCAATTCCCAAAGCAACCAACCCCTGACACCTTAGTTTGCCTAAAAGGGTATTTCGGGTAGTTTGTGCCTAGCCCCAACTCACCTTAAGGGCCTTTTTATTAGACGTTCTCTTTGCCTGGGATCCCCCTGAAAAAAAGCAGTTTATTGTCATTCCGGTCTCAGCTTAAATATCATCTCCTCAGATTTCTGACCCTCCAACCTGAAGAAAGCCCCCTAATCATCCCTTTCTCATTATGTATGCAGTGCATTTTTGCATTATGGCACCTATAATTACCTCATCTTTTCTTGTTTATTTATTTGTTTTTCTGTCCTCAAACCCACCCCCACATACATATAAACTAAAATGCAAGCACCATGAGATTAGGAAGCTTGTCTGTTTTGTTTTCTGTTGTGTTCTCAAGGCACAGAAGGGAGGCTGCCACATAGCAGTTAATCATTAAGTGTCATTGAATAAAGGAAGGAAGGGAAGGAGGGAGGGAGGAAGAACTTTTAGATCTTTCATTCAGTGAATATTATCGTTTCAATCATGCATGAGGATAGCAGGGGATACAAATATAAACCAATTCATCAAAGCACACAGTTAATAAAATGAGCAGCCGATCCACAGATTAAGAGAAAATATTTACGAAACATATATCTGACAAAGAACTTGTAACCAGAATATAAACAGCCCCTTCAACTCAATAATACAAAGACAAACCAACCAATTAAAAAATGAGTAAAAGATTTGAACAAATATTTCACAAAGGAAGAAAATAAGTAGCTAAAAAGCACATGAAAATATATTCCACATCATTAGTCATCAGAAAAATGCAAATTGACATCACAATAAGATACCACAACACACTCACTAGACTGGCTAAAATTAAAGACTGACAACACCAAATGTTGACAAAGATGTAGCGCAACCAGGATTCTCACACGTTGCTGGTGGGAGTGTAAAATGGTACAACCACTTTCAAAACATCTGGCAGTTTCTTATAAAACTAAGCAAGTCCCTATCTAGTCCCAGCAATTCCACTCCAAGGTATTTACCCAAGAGAAATGAAAATTCACAAAATGACTTTTACGAGAATGGTTATAGCAGCTTTATGCATAACAGCCACCAAAAAAAAAAAAGTGGAAAGAGCCCAGATGTCAATCAAAAGGATAATGGATAATCTGTGGTATATTCATACAATGCGATACTAATCAGCAATAAAAAGAAAGCCACTACTGATAGGGACAACAGCACAGGTGGACATCAAAAACATTATACTCAATGAAAGAAGCCAGATACAAAAGAATACGTACTATATGATTTCAAAATTCATATGCAACTCTAGAAAATGCAAAATGATCCATTGTGGAAAAAATCAGAATAGCACTTGCATCTAAGGGAGTGGGAATGGATTAGGAAGAGGTAAAAGAGAACTCTCTGGGATGATGGTAATGATTACATTTTAGAATTCTGAGTCATAGAGGAGTATGCGTTTGTCAAAACTCATTGAATGGTACTCTGAAGATTTGTGCATCTCACTGTATATAAATTTTACTCCCCCCCAAAAAAGTAACCAAGCACAATTCTCAGCCTCAAGAACTATATCTCAGATGGGATGACATGGCCATAAATAATTATTCTGATAAATGCTCACATTTATGGAAGACCTATTATGTTTCAAGCACTGTGAAACCCACTTTTCTTGCATTAGTACATTTAATCCTCAAAATAATCCTATGAAATTACAGATGGAAAAACTGAGGATCCGAGAAATTAAGTAACTTGCCTATGGTCACATGGTAATTAAAGGTGTAGAACCTGAAGTCAGCCTAGGTCTGACTCCTAAAGTCCTATGCCAGAGGGCACAAATTCAAGTACCTACAGGAGCAAAATTTGTCTTATTCGGGCCACAGCTGACATCTCATTGTAAACAGGAATACAGTTGAGAATGTTAATCTCATTTGCCATCCTTGGAAACCGGCTGAATTCCAAGATGGCTGTGAGGACCAAGGCGGAGAGAGAGAGAGAGCCTGATCAGTCCCCTTAGGGATCCCCATTATTTGTGATGGAAATGTGTCCATTTTATCTGCTCTTCCACTGACCTACTGAATGGGCCCAAACACTCAGAAACTATTCACCAGTGACAGAGCTGAGATGGATGAGAGGGTCAAGGTTTTGCCTCGTAAATGTTTTCTGGACTTTCGTTTTCAAGCGAGATGTGAATTCTCCCATCGCAACTAAAAAACCACCACCAAAAAGAAAAAAGAAAAAACGGATAAACTGCAAAATTGATAGGTTTAAAGATATCTGCAACCTTTGGAAACAAGGACAAGAGATTTCAGAGAGGAAGAGCCCTTCCTAAGTGAGCTGATAATCACGGTCTTTTTTCTTCCCCCGAGATATTTGCTAATTCTGGGAACAAGTTGAAGATAAGGTTTGGCCCAAAGGCAGAGGGTCTCTACCAAGGAACGAGAAATCTGCATAAAGTTTGAGGCTAGCATAATGGATTGTAAATTTAAGAAGCCTTAAACGCAGGGGTAGCTTTACTCACTCAAAGAAGTTAGCTGAGTTCTAGACTGGCGCCCACGCGGAAAACGCAGAGTGAAATGTCGTAAAGTATCGCAGTATTTCTGAGACAAATTCTCACTAGAGGGAGGGGGACTGCCGCAAATACGCTGCTGGTTTCTCGCTCAAAACGTTACCTAGAAATTGAAGTTGGGAGGGCATGGGGAGGCTGACTTAAGAAGCTCAAAACTATTCCCAAAGGGGCTTTGGGCAAGGAGATTCTAAAACTTATAAGGATATATAAAGGGCTTAGTATAGCCAAAACATCTTGAAGACAAACAAAATTGGAGGACATACACTCTCAGATATCAAGACTAGCTATATAGCTGTAGTAATTGTGACAGCATGGTCCTGGGACAAGGACAAACAAATAAACGAATGGAACCGTGACCCTTACCTCACACCAGATACCAAAATAACGATAATAATAAAAATAATAGTAAAAATAATGATAATAATTTGAAATGGATCATAGTCCCAAACATGAAAGGTGAAACAATAAATATTCTAGATCAAACCACAGGTGAATATCTTCATGACCTTCAGTAGGCAAAGGTTTCTTATTTGACATAAAAAGTATTAATTATGAAAGAAGATTGACAACTTGGATTTCATTAGAATTAAGAACTTCCATTTATCAAAAGCACCTTAAGAGAGTGAAAAGGCCAACCACAAGCTGGGAGAAAATATTCATAATACATTTATCCAACAAAGGAACTGTATTCAGTATATACATATGTTTTTAAACTCCTTCAAATCAATAAGAAAAAGACAATCCAACTTTAAAAAATAGAAAGAATTGAATGGCTCTTCACAGAAGAGAACATCCAAGTGGCCTACAAGCATATGAATAGATTTTAATCCTTATTGTTCGTCAGGAAAATGCAAATTAAAACTACAATGAGATGCACAAAACCCCACCAGAATAGCTCAAATTGAAGAAACTGAGAATACCAATCATTGAGAAGAACACAGAACAACTGGAACTCTCACACATTGTTGGTGAAAGTGATTACTGGTACAACTAGTTTGGAAAACCGTTTGGCAGTATCTACTGAAACTCAACATACGTCTATCACACGACCCTGTGATTCTAATCCTAAGTACATAACCCAAATAAAGGAGTACAAATATCCACAAAAATCCATGTACAAGAATGTTGAAGAAATCAGATGCATAAAGGTACATATCATATAAATCCATTTTTATAAAATTTAAGAACAGGCAAACGAAACTATAGAACAGAGGTGAATGCAGTGGTTACATCTGGGTGGGGGGTTATTGACTGGGAAGGGCTATGAAAAGCCTTATGGGATGCTGGAAATGTTCTATGTATTCATATGATTACATATATAAAAGAAAAAGCATTCAACTATATACGCTATATATCAAAAAAAGTTTTATTTTTAATTTCGGATCTCCTTCCTATAAAACCAGTAAGGACAGCAAGATAGTGATGAGAGTCTTGCCAGAGTTCGGCAAGCCAGTTACCACAGCCAATGAAAATAGAATGAAGTCTGAAGGTACAGAGAGGGTCCCTTTGGCCTGTGTGGCTCTCTACTTCATGGCAGTGCTAAGCAGAGCAAGAAGCCCTTATAGCTAGACAGAGTTGTAAACTGATGCAAGATGAGATAACCCACATCTTACGAGTCCCTCAGAAAAACAATTGGAGCAGGGGCTGTGCCATCGATCCAATAACTAGGATCTTTAACCCCATAGATTTTTACCAATCTCACTCTTAGGATATTTTCGTCAGTACAACTAATCAAAGGCCACCATTTTTCTTTTAGCCGATAGTCCTACTCTGCTGTTTTGTGATGCTCATAACTGGCAAACTGGCAATAAATGTCTAACAGTAGGATGGAAAAGGAGCAAAGCAATCCAAATCCTCTGGCTCTATGTTTATAGGCGATAAGCTTCTCTGCATCAGGCAAGGTAAATTAGTTCATATCCAGGGGGAACAGAGGCAGTTATGTGGGAGAGATTAAAATGTGCCTTTGGTGAGGCTAGGTGCCGGTTTCCTATTTACAAACAGTAAATTTTTCCATGATGCTCCCTTTTCTAGTGCTGCAGTACCGTTTGGATACATACATTCAATAAAAATTTTTTTAAAAACACCCTCAGACATTACTTCCCATTGCCTTCCCCACCCCTGAGGAAAACATCAAGAGGTCCTTGTCCCCAAAGAGCAAGTTTTATCATTTTGACATAGCAGGAGCTCTCTGGGGAGGAGGGGGATGACAATGAACAAAGCAACAGGATTTACCCTTTAAACTCCTTTTTTAATAAAAGCTACAAACCTTTGCCTAAAAAAAAATGTATGCAATAAGGCATTCGCCTGTTATAGGATCTGACATTTAAAATTCCCATGAGCCATCTTTAATTTATCAAGAAAAAAAAGAAATAATTGTGTGGTTGAGGAGCTAAACATGGCCCCTTCTTAAAAATACATGAAAAATTCAAAACAGAAACTCAAAAAAGGGGGAGTAGGAAACGTCCTTATGGTCAATTTAAACCGAATTCTGAATTTCTTCCCTCTTCCTCCAGATTTGCTCACTGCTGCAGAGAGAATCACTTGCTTACCCTTCAGTAAAACTTAGTCACTGGAGAAAAACAAGCACATCTGAAAATATATCTCTTGGCTATTTTCCTCGACAGACAAATAGTTTCTTCAAAACACTATTCATACATGAGGACAGCCACTCCATCTTGACTTGGTGGGACCCTGCACAGGCTTGTTCCTGAATCTTGACTGTTGTGGGACACCCACAGGCCCCCAGAGAGCCTGAAAAGAACTATAATCATTCTAAAAAGATTCTCGGCTTTTAAATATTACCAGTGCAGAGGACAAGATCTAAAATAAGGGAAATAAAAACAGAATTTGGAGGTAACAGGAAAAGGGATTCTATTCCGAAGTCTTTCCTCAGCTTTCTGAGAGGGAAGAAGGAAAGTTGTTCTGTTTGTTTGTATATTTTCTCTAGGAGAGACAGTAGAACGATGCTGATTCTCGTAAGGGTAAGATCTGTGTCAAACATACCTAGGTTCGAATTTCAACTTTTCCACTTACTAACTGGAAGGTTGCTAATCTACTTTTTGCCTCAGTTTCCTCATCTGTTAAATGAAGATAATAACAGTTGTGAGAATTACATGAGTTTATGCATGCAATGAGTTTAGAATGGTGCCTGGTATATAGTAAGCCCTTAATAAATGCTAGCTATTATAATTGTTCTGGAGAAGTTCCAGGATCCAGGAAACAGTGTGTGGGACATCTTGGGTACTGACTAACAACCCCTGGAGGATAGGAGGGGAGACAGCTGCAGGCATTACAAAAACTAGAAGAAAGTACCAGAGATAAAATTCATCTCACAGTTAGAACCGACATGACTTTGAACTTGGATAAAGATGTGAGGGAGTAGAACTGTCTTGTGGCTCTAGTTCATATATAACCCTTTCAGGAGACCTGACGCCCATCAGGTAGGCAATCTTTGAGGATTTGTGGGCCTTCCTAGCCTAATTCCTTCTCACCGTTGAAGTACCTGCACACTCTCGCCCTGGCTCTGGCAGGTAAAAGCTGACTACACTTTGGGCTGCTCAGTGCCTATTCCTCTAATACATTACCAGCTGCATGCAGAAGGCCCTTCACTTGGTATTACGACTACGAATCTTTCAAAGCATTAATTAGCTATTCTTTGGAAACATCTACTCGCAAAGGAATTGGCAAAGTCTTTGAGGCAAGATAATGAAGGCTGTTACCCTGTGTCTAGTGTGACATTACCTGAACCAGCCCAGACTTTCACATCTTCCTATGTGAATCATTTGGGTAAGAAAGGGAACGTGATTCAAATATCTTTGTAGACTTTTTATCCCTTACGATCCTAGCCCATATTTAGTCCTGAGCTTCAAGAGCACCTCTTAGAAATTTAACAAGAGCAGGACTAAGCACCAGTGGTGGCCTCCTCTCTGTTTCTGTGGCAAAAGCCAGCTTGCCAGGAGACACTCAATTAGTTTATTTTACCACCTGGAAAGAAGACCAGAGGTCACATAGTTCTTCCTTCTGCCTGTAGATATGCCTACTGCTTATCCACCAAAGTAGGAGTGCTTCTGGGTTTTTTTGTTTGTTTTTTTTTAAAGATTGGCACCTGGGCTAACAACTGTTGCCAATCTTTTTTTTTTTCTGCTTTTATCTCCCCAAACCCCCCCTGTACGTAGTTGTATATCTTAGTTGCAGGTCCTTCTAGTTGTGGGATGTGGGACGCCACCTCAACGTAGCCTGATGAGCAGTGCCATGTCCGTGCCCAGGATCTGAACCCTGGGCTGCCGCAGCAGAGCGCACAAACTTAACCACTCGGCCATGGAGCCAGCCCCAGAGTGCTTCTGTTTTTAATGATCTCAAAATAAGATTCCATAACCTCCCTTGGTATCTCATGCCAGTGTTTTATAGTTTCCTCCTTCTGCTAATTATATCCTCAAGTACCTTCACATACATTAACGTATTTAATCCTTATAACAATCCTGCGCAGCAAGGATTATCCCTATTTTACAACTGAAGAAGTGACAATGCAAAGAGGATAAGTGACTTGCCAAGATTACACAGTTGGTTACTGGCGGAGCAAGAATAAGAATCCGATTCTTCAGTCCCTAGGCCCTCTGTGCTGTCTCTTACACTGTGGTCTGCCTAGTGATGCTCTGGGGAGCTCCAAATCACCAGCAAAATAAGAAGCAGTGTTAAGATGTCAGCAAGAACACAATTTAGCTGTGGTGGGTGGCTTACTAAGTAGATCATAGGCCACCAGTCCCCTTGAGGATAAGAATTTCATTGTCCTCATCCCAACAAACTACTATTCCCAGAGTGCACCTACAGTTAGAATGCTCTAGTAAAAAGGAAAAACTACCGAAAACCTAAATGAACATTAAAGTCATCTTAAGACCATATGCTGACCTATGAAAATAAAAAAGAAGACAAGAATACTTGATCTCCTGTTTTCTAACTTCTCCATTTTTGACCTCTGAGATAGATACCATCAGAATAAATCAGAGGAAGTGAGACAGAAAAAACATCTTTCCTAATATCCTAAAAAGAAAAATGCTTTGTCCTTGGGCATGAATTTATTGTTTCCTTCCTCTCTGAAGATTTCATTCCCCTTCCTCTCAAGGTTCACAAAGGGGCCAAAGATTAGCATTTTAAGCATGGGTAAAGAGTGAATCCTATTGCCTATATGTATGCTTGGCATTCAGAAAAGCACACCAGGGCCACAGCCCTGTCCTCTGGCAAGAGCCCTCCCAATACCAGACCAGCATGCTGCTCAAGCTAAAGGCTGGGTGGACTTGTCTTTACAGGATTCCTTACAGGATTTCTTTTTTCTTTCTTTTCTTTTTTTTTTCTTTTTTTGAGGAAGATTAGCCCTGAGCTAACTACTGCCAATCCTCCTCTTTTTGCTGAGGAAGACTGGCCCTGCGCTAACATCCATGCCCATCTTCCTTTACTTTATACATGTGATGCCTACCACAGCATGGCTTTTGCCAAGCGGTGTCATGTCCGCACCGGGGATCCGAACCGGCAAACCCCGGGCCGCCAAAGCGGAACATGCAAACTTAACTACTGCACCACCAGGCCGGCCCCTGGATTTCTTTTTTAATATTAGCTAGAAGTAGGGGAATTTCAAGGCAGGTTTGTTCAACAAAAACAAAATCTCTCTCTCTCATCTCTTGTGACTGATATTACCAGGTTAAATATTTCCGTTCTAAAACACAGTTTTAATTAAATATAATGGCCACTCTACCTAACCACCCTTGTCAAAGTCACCAGTGACTTACTTACACACTACTAAATCCAATGGTCAATTCCCAGTCCTTATCTTACTTGTCCTATAAGCAGCATTTGACATGGTTGATCACTCCCCAAGTCCTCTGCCTCTTCATCTAGAGTCACCTCCTTGGTGATTTCATACAGCTGTAAATAATACCTATATGCAGATGACTCCCAAATTTATATATCTAGCTTAGGCCTTTCCACAGAATCCCATGCTTGTGCATCTACTTGCCTTCACATTGATTTTTGGTTATCTAAAACTCAGTATATCCAAAACTTAATCCTTGGTCTTCCCTCCAAAACCTACTCCACATACAGTCTTCCCCAGCTCAGTAGATGGCAACGCTATCCTTCTAACTACTCAGGCTGAAAAATCTTGAGTTTATTTTTGACTCTTTTCTTTTTCCCACAATCCACAGCCAACCTATCAGGATATCCTGTTGACTCTGCCTTCAAAATATATCCAAAATCTAATAACTTGTCATTGTGAGCCACCATTATCCACCTCTCACCTTGACGATTTCAACAGCCTCCTAACAGGATTCCCTTTGCCTCACTCCAGTCTCTTCTCAACACAACAGCCAGAGTGATCCCTTTAAAACATAAGTCAGATCATGGTATATGTCCATTTAAAGCCCTCTTATAGCTCTCCATTTCCTTCAGAGTAAAACCCAGATCCTTACAATGGCCTACGTGGCCCTCCATGATATAATCTGCAACATTATCTTCTACTTCTCTCCCCCTCCCTCTGTTCCAGCCACTCTGGCCTTTCTGCCATTCCCCAAACTCACCAGGCACACTTTGTTGCACTGGCTCTTTCTTCTGCCTGGAATGTTCTTTACTCAGATATCTGAAAGGCTGAATCCCTCACCTCCTGCCAACCCTTTGCTTACATCTTATGTTCTCAATGAGAGCTACATTTACCGCTCTCAAGAATTGAAGCTCCTCCTCTCAACCTGGCACTCCTGAGTCTTTTTTATTCCGCTCTACTTTTTCATTTTTCTTAGAATTTATCACCTTCTATATACATTGTATAGTTTACTTTTCATAATAATTATTATTTATTTTATGGCTCTGCTCTCTAGAAGGTAAGCTCCATGAAGGCAGTGATCTCTGTTCTGTTCAAGTGCAAGAACAGTGTCTGGTACAAAGTGGGTACTCAATAAATATTTGTTAAATGAATAATAGGGCTAATAATTCCTTACACTTTTATAGGACTTTATTCTTTTTCTAATGTTTTCAATTCATAGCTCATTTGATCTTCACAATTACCATATAAGGTGGGTAGGGCAACACAGAGTTTACATACATTTTACATTTAGGATAATTGACATCCAAAGAGGCAAAATAATCTACCCAAAATCACATAGCTGGAATATCAAAGAACCAGAAACCTAGTTCTGTACTGTTTTCCCATAGCCTCCAACATTATACTGCAAAGCCCCTAGTCCTTGAAAAAAGACCTTCCAGATTTTTTGTTATGACGGAGACATGCCCTGCTTTTGCTATTAACCCAGTGCCTTGAAGCCGAATGTGTTCCACCAGTTCATTGGGATACAAACATGTGAAGTTATCTAAAGACCTGATTTTATCTGGAGAATCGCCATGTGAATGTCAGAGAAAATGATGCCATTCCCAAATGGCGCTCTCTCCAAGAAAGAAAGCAACATTTGAATATACCAGCTGCTCAGTGGAATAAATCATTTGTTTCTTCCTAAGCAGCTCTGCCTTCCTCTTGCATTACACATTAAACTAAACAGTTCTCCAAAGCAACTTAGCACAAAGTGGGAAATTACAGTCCAGGAAGACATCTGCTACCTAAAGTATATTCTGGTGGCCTCTTCCACTGTGCCGCCATCTAAGCCACTGACTGCCCATGTTGAAAGCTCTCCCCTACTGCCACTGCCACACAAGAAGAGTGGAGACTGTCCCTTTAAGTGTACCACTGAAGAGGAAGCTGGTGTTTATTTGGCGGGGGGGGGGACAGGGTACTGCATGCTTGGCATACTGCTACCACTGGCATCCAATCCAGAAGCTGCTACATTCTGCAGGGGTGGCAACTATTTTGTCGTCAGGATAACATAGTGGAAGATACAGCTATATTTATGTACGAGCTTTTTAAGAGAGATGCCTGTCACCCCTGGTAAGCTCACAGGAGGTGACAGAAATGGCATAGCCAGGAAAAGGCAAGCCAAGTCCTCAGTGCCTTCTGGCAGCTGAATCCATAGTACCAGAGAGGGAGGCCTGATCTCTTTCCTTGGTTCCCAGAATGTCATTATAACAGGGATATATGTATCCAGCAGCCCTCTCAAGAATTACTAAGTGGGCTGTGTTTGTCTTCAACACCTTTGTCCTTTGATTACAGCAAATCAAGTGGTTGAGGCTTGACTTTACTACCAAGTCAGCTCTGCTGCCAGGTTCAACAAACATCCCCTAATGAAACAGCAAGCATCAGT
This sequence comes from Equus quagga, assembly GCF_021613505.1. Classification (NCBI taxonomy): domain Eukaryota; kingdom Metazoa; phylum Chordata; class Mammalia; order Perissodactyla; family Equidae; genus Equus; species Equus quagga. The sequence goes on from NC_060276.1 coordinate 34,211,675, forward strand.
TCAATAAATAAACCTCAGGCTGAAAACGGAATTTTCAGCACAAGTACAGTCTACCAAATGTTTGGTGGATCTCAGATAACACATGGATGCAAACAGCACTGAAACGTGAAGACATGTACGACACCCTCAGCCACACAGACACGTACAGAATTATTTGACACTGGGGAAGTAGGAAGGATGGAGGAAAGACATTATTCTTAAGAGGAAAAATATGGGATTTGGAGGCAGAGAAACCTGCGTTCAAGCCTGGAAGTTTGCTTACCTTTGGGGGGCAGGTCACTTAAGCTCGCTGTGACTTGCTTTCCTGATCTGAAAATAAGGTGATGATAATACCTTGAGCAAGTATTGCTTTTGTGATATAGACAACTTTGGTTTATGGGCAGATGCCCCTTTACTTGAGTTTAAAAAATAAGAGTGTGGCTTTTGAGTTCAAACATAGATTTAAACTTTACCTCTGACACTTACTAACTATGCAGCATTGAGGAAGGCACTTATTCTCTCTAAACCTGAGTTTATTCATCTGTATATTGGGGATGATGATGACACATCTCTCAAATGGATGCTGTAATAATCAAATGAAATAACATTGAAAATGTGTTTCGTAAACTAAACTCCAAGGAAAGAAAAGTTGTCTTTAAAAGGCCTTGACTAGAGTGAGCAACCAATCTGGTTTGCCAGGGACCAAGGGATTTCCCAGGATCAAGGACTTTCAGCAATAAATATGGAAAGTCTTGGGTAAACTGGAATGAATTGGTTACCCTAGTCTTGACTAGCCCTTAACAAAGTTGAGGGCCTGAATAAGCCTTAATTGGGATGACTAGGTCTTAACTAGACTTAGGCCCTGGCTTCACCTTAACTACACTCTGACTAGGAAGTAACTAAGTTTAATGCCTTCTGACACTTAACTAGGCTAAATAGATCTTAAATAGGCTCAGACCCTTGCTGGCCTCAAGTGAGACTGACTACACCTTCCCTAGACTTAGGTCCTGGCTAGGCCTTAACTCTGCTCTGACTAGATGTTAACTAGGCATAGTCTTTCGCTAGGCTAAATGGGCTCTGACTAGGACTTAACTAGCCTTAGGGCTGGCTAGAGCTTAACTGGGCTGGTTAAACCTTAACTAGGATGACTAGACCCTAAGTAGGCTTAGACCCTGTATAGGCTTTAACTAGAGTCTGACAAAACTTTTACTAGGTTTAAGCCCTGACTAGGCCTTAACTAGGCCCAGGCCATGCTTTAACTAGACTCTGACTAGGTCTTCTCTAGACTTAGACCTCAGATAAGCCTTAAATATGCTTTGACAGGTTATAAATAGACTTAGTTAATGGCTACACCTTATCTGGGATTTGAATAGAACTTAACTAGAATTAGTCCCTGACTAGGCATTAACTAGCTGATTAAGCCTTAACTCATATTTGATTCTGACTAGGCCTTAGCTGGGCTGACTAGTCCCTAACTCTGCTGACTAAGTCTTAACTAGACTTAGGGCCTTGCTATTCCTTAACTAGCAAGACTATACCTTCTCATGATTTAGGCCTCAGCTAGGCCATAACTAGGCTTTGGCCCTGGTTGGGGCTTAAATGTGTTCTAGCTAGGCCTAAATTATATTTAGACCCTGATTAGGCCTTAACTTGGCTGGCTAGGCCTTAACTAGTCATAGGCTCTGACAACGCCTGAACTGAACCCTGACTAAGCCTCAGCTGAGCCCTGACTAGGCCTTAACTGGGCTGATGAAGCCTTAACTGGGCTTTGGCCCTGGTTAGTCCTTAATGGAATAAATAGGCTGTAACTGGGCTAACTAGCCCTGAACTAGTCTCAGGCCCTTGCTATATGTTAACTAGACTCTTACGTCCTGACTAGACCTTCACTAGGTTAAGTCTCTGTCTAGGCCTTAACTGGGCTCTGACTAGACCTAACTAGTCTTTGGCTCTAGTTGGGCCTTAACTGAACTGGCTAGCTTTTAACTAGGTTTAGGCTCTGGGTATACCTTAACAAGACTCTGGGTAGGCGTTAACTAGGCTCTGACTTGGCGTTAATAAGCTTAGTTTCTGACTCAAATGTAAGTACATTTAGGCCCCACCTGAGCTCTGACTAAACATAATCTAGGTTTAGGCCCTGGCTATACCTTAAGAAGACTCTGGCTAAGCCTAACTAGGCTCCAACGAGGCTTTAACAAGCTTAGGCCCTGGATCTACCTCGACTTGTTTCTGACTAAAACATAAGTAGATTTAGGTCCTGACTGGGCTCTGACTAAACATAAGCTAGGCTTAGGCCATGGCTAGTCCTGAACCTACTCTGATGAGATCTTAACCATGTTGGTTAGCTTTTAACCAAGTATAGGTCCTGGCTATACCTGAACTAGTTTCTGACTAATACTTAACTAAGTTTAGGCGTCATCTGGGCTTGAGTACACCTTAATTAGGCTTAAGCTCTCACTGGGCTTTAACTGGACCCTGCCAAAATATAAACTAGGCTTATATCTTGGCTAAGCATTAACTGGGCTCTGATACTTAACTATCAATCACATACTCAACCTCAATCATACACTTCTTTCAGCTCTTACCTCCCCTAGTTTGCATCTGCTATTACCTTAGTTTTTCTGCAGTTTCAGGCTGTCCTCAGGATCATAAAAAGGAAATGGACATACATGACCCCACCTTACCCCACTGCAACAGGAAATAGACTACTTCTAGCTTCACTTCAGCCAGACGTATTTATAGTGTAATACAGGAAGCAGTCACTGAATTGACACCCCTCAAGAAACCAGGGGATACTCTTTTAGGTAACACTCTACTCGGAAGTATATTTTCATTTCACCCAATCAACATGGTCAGTAGACTCCTTCCAGGACATCTATATTTTGTAACAAGTTTGTGACAGATGTAGAAGAAGGCGTTCTCAAGCACAGCAGATGCACCTACAGCTTTTGCCCATCCTGTGCAATTGGCAGATAAGAAAAGAGACAGCTGATGCCCTACAATTACAATAAATAGAATGTAAGCTTCACAAGGCTGAACTCTGAGCATTTGTGGACCCTGTGAACTCTCCTCAATTAGTTTATTAGGCCTAATGTGAGGAAATAGCCAGTCTGATGTATATATACTGGCTTGGACTGTTAAAGGAGACTGAAGTTCTCATTTCATGACTCAAGAACAGGATGATGAATGCAGCTCAGAGCATCAACCATGAATTTCTGTCTAATGGTTTCATCAGTATCCTAGTGATGAGACACTGGTAATTGGTTCCAAAACCCAGCAATATTATTTGATTTGGGAGTATATGTTTGTATACATTCACTTTCTAGTAAAATACATTTGACTCATTCCTCTTTGGGAGTTCTCTTCGGCTCAACTAATCATTTTTGTCATCCTTCTCAAGTTCTACATTAAACTTAAATAGACCTGTACAGTGCTATTAACCCCTTCAAGTACAGGGTGACTCAGAATCAGCCCTGCACAAACTAACTGAATTTTGTAGGTATATCCAGGGAAAAGCAGGTAAGTAGCCCTGCTCACAGAATAGGGCCTGAGCAGGACCTGGTCCTACAGGCTGTAACCACTCCTTACATTAAGCTGTGCACAGCAGTAGGTCAAAGGGACTGATCTGGGCACCAGGATCAGGGAGTTTATGCATCCATACATTCGTCCCACAAATATTTATTCATCACCTACCATATGCCAGATATGGTCCTAGGTACTGGGAATATGAGTAAGCACCAATAACCACAGCCCTTGCCCTCATGCAGCTTTCATTCTACAAACAAAATTGAGGGAGGGTCTGCACAGCCATGAGTTGAAGCCTAGATTAAAACAATCTGTACCCTATGGATATCACAGGGCAAAGTCAAACATGATGGGCAAAGCTCAAGATGACAGAATAGCTGTAGGAATTAGGGGGAAGGACCTAGGGAAATGGCCATGTGGTCAGGAAAACAGGCAGCAGCAACAAATGAATATTATCCTCACATTATAAATATGGAAACTGAATTGCTGGACATCACTTGGCTAGTAAGCGGCAGAGATAGGATTCCAACCCAGAACTGACTGACTGCAGAGTCCACGTGCTTTCCAGTGCCATCACACTACAGGACTGATGTCTAGCCCTAGAAATCTCAGAAGATGAAGCAAAGAACTTTAAGGATCCTCAGATTCCTCTACTAAAGCCACTCATCACCAGCTCAGTCCTTCTTCCTCAGGTCTGCCTGCTTCTTGAGGATGGAGCGGGGAGATGGCTTTTTTGTTTTTTGAGGAAGATTAGCCCTGAGCTAACTACTGCCAATCCTCCTCTTTTTGCTGAGGAAGACTGGCCCTGAGCTAACATCTGTGCCCATCTTCCTCTACTTTATACGTGGGACACCTACCACAGCATGGCTTTTGCCAAGCTGTGCCATGTCGGCACCCGGGATCCGAACCTGTGAACGCCGGGCTGCCGAGAAGCGGAACATGCGCACTTAAGCACTGCGCCACCAGGCCGGCCCTGTGGATATGGTTTTGATGGGGAGGAAGGCATAAAAATCTGGTGACAGGCCTACAGGAGTATGGCATGGGCAATGGCTGAAAAGAAAGAGATTGTTACAATTGTATGAAACCTCTGGGCTATGACCACTTTTGTGGGAAAACAAACAACAAAAAAAGGATACTTCCTGAGGATTCTTTTGTAATAAATTATTGAGAGAGGGTGAAAATAACCAGAAAGTTTGTGACTATCCAATGCAACAAAATTCTCTGAGGATTTACAGTAATCCCTGTGGTTGTAAGGAATGGTAATGCTTAATAGTCCAGATTCTGCCAACAAAACAGCAAATTCTTGCATGTAAATATGCTGTCTATATCAAGCAAAAATAAAATTTAGCCTCTTGGAAGCATAAGATTAGTCCCATCCCTCTGATTTATTCACCTTGCTCCAGTGATGGAAGGGAGTTTACTGCACAGGGGCATATAGGGGAATTCCAGCTGAGAATAGAAAACCAACCTGCTTCGAGGCAAGGGAACTCCTAAGGTTGTTCAGGACTTCCAACCATCACTCAGTGAAATCTTGGAAGATGTCAATTGGTTCTGCATCTCTTCTCCCTCCCTCTCTTAAAAGTGACTCAGAAGCAACTTAGTAATGCTATAACGGACCTCTTTTTTTGTTGCAGCTACATTCTCTAGCCCAATTCTCTGGTCAAAATGTGTAGGATATTCTTTGGTCTCCTCAGTCCCTCTGGAAGATCCTGCAAGGATGCAATGTCCTCTCCTCTCAAAGTCTACCAGCGGGTTGGGTATAACCAATGACCTCCAATGGCCATCGGGAAAGAAAATGGCTCCATCATTTGATTTGTCAGTGCCACAGAATTCAGAAATTTAGTGTCACACAATTAGTACAGACTACCTTTTCTAGTTCTTTAATTATTTCCCAGAATGAGAGGTGTCTTATCTTCTGAAGTAGGAAGAAGGTGGTAGGTAGAAAAGCACACACGGTATAAGGAAGAAAGTATGTTTTGTAGCTCTTCCTTTTGCTTCTACCCCTACCATCACTACACGTCATCCTGGGGAAGTCATTTATACTTTCTGGTCCTCAGTTCTTCCTCCTATAAAATGGAATAGCTTAGTCATTTGAAAAAAATGGAGGGAAATTGACTAGATCAATGAATCATATTAGCATAGTGAATAAGAGCACAGGCTTTGGGATTGTACAGATTGGAGTTTGAATCACAGCTCTGTCACCTTATAGCTATATGCCCTTGGCATGTGATTAAACCTTGCTGAGACTCACACTTCTGTCTCTGTAGAAAGAGGGTGTGTAATGCCTGTATGATGGGGCTGTCGTTGGACCAAAATCCAAGAATACACAGAAAATGCTTAGTTAAATAAATCAACATGCTCCATTAAGAACCAGGAAGAATGATCTATCACTTGTGCTACCTCACTTCTTTTTGGTGTCTTAAGAGTATTTATCAGGCACTTGATAAAAATATACTGATTGGTTTATTGGACTTCCCTGTAGAGTGGTAGGAAGATTCACAGGGCAATACCACGGAACCTCAGAAGCCTGGAAAATGGTGATAGAACAGGGCAAGATATCAGAGTGTTTCCTTATCCTCACCCCCAGTCCAGCTCAACTCACATCTATTCATTCCTTGTAACCATAAGAGAAATGCATTCCTTGAACCACAGGCCCACTTGGGATGATACCTAAAAGTGTCAGGAGACACTTCAGGTTCAACCTGAAGGATGAGAGCCAAGGACTCCTGGAATCTCTGTTCTTCTTGGGCACCAAAACTTTCTGACATTTAAAACGTTTTAAAGTTTTTTTATGTACTTTTTAAAACTTGCTTTATTCTATACATTCCCTTTTTCTCTGATTTCCCCATCCTCTGGCCAATCTCTGAGGAGACTACAGACAGAGTTAGAATATAATATCAGAAAGATACTTTGAAAAAGAAAAGTATCGTAAACCACTAGTTACCCTTTGTGAACAACTTAATAAATGCTTCCTTTACAGTTGCAGAAACATTAAAAACCACTGCTGTAGCTGTAATTAGATATATTCAGTATTACTTTTGTACTCAGGATCATAAAGGAAGTGTGTTGGCATCATTTCAGTACTTCCTTTTTAAGCGCAAGTACTGAGCCATTCACTCACTCCAGGGAGAGCCAGAGAAATGAATGAGTTTAAGGGTCTCAAAGCTGAAAGTGAGTAACCAAGGAAGCTTATACGTCTCTTTCTGGAGTTTGTGAATTGGATACCAATGTTTCTCAATGAGAGATGGCTTTGAATTGCCCCTGCTGAAGGACAAGGGGATAGATAAGCTAGGCCCAACTCACCTAGGGCAGTGGATTTCAAGTGAGTCGATTTTCCCCCCAGGGGACATTTGGCCATGTCTGCAACTACTTTTGGTTGTCACAACTGTGGGAGGCAGAGAAGGAGACGCTACTGGCAATTAGTAAGTAGAGGCCGGGGATACTACTAAACATCCTACAAGACACAGGACAGTCTCCCAGAACAAAGACTTACCCAGCCCAAAATGTGAATAGTGTCAAAGTTGAGAAAATCCAACCTGGAGAATCTTTCCATCCTTTGCATCCTAACAATGAGCAAATAAATTTGAAGGCCTTTCTGGTGGGCACTGTGGGAGACATAAGCTGTGGTCTCTGCTCTAAGGAAGCTTAGAGTCTAATAGGGAGACCAACCGAGCACACTGAAGCTACCAGAAAATACAGAAATATATCATATACTTATTTTTTTTCCTATATAGTGTGGTATAGCCCCTGGGTGCTATAGGAACTTTGAGGAGGAAAACAGTGGGCATGGCAGTTGTTCAGGAAAACTTAAGAAGAGTTGGATCTTGAGCTGATATTTGAAGGAGAAAACTACTCCTTCTCTTCCCCTCATTGTTGGGAGAAAGATGAATCTGTGCTTACTATCCATACTTCCTTTCTTCCCGTTCTCTATTTAATCAGCATCTTGTAATCTGATTTCAGGACTCCACAGAAAATGTTGTCTTGCAGGTGACCAGTGACACATTAATCACCAGAGACCTGTCCTCAGTATTAATCTTCCTCAACCCCCAAATTTTTGAGATTCTCTTCCTTCTTGATTTTTATGACATCATCATCTATTCTGGTTCCCTTTAGATCTCTTGGGGCTCAGCCTCAGGTTTCTTTCTACAGCCAACCTATGCTGGTAGGTGTGCCTCAAACTCCAGCCTGCTACCTTTTTCTCACTCACCTTTTCCTCGTAGTCAATTATTTTATTCACTCATTTATATCCACAAGGATATATAATTCCACAAGAGATTTGTGGTAGTTATAATCTCATGCTATGCATTCTCCCTTAATTATCATACCCACACCTATGGTTGCACCCATCGTCTCTATATAGGCAACTCCCCAAACTATGCTGCTGACTCTGATATCCTTTCTACACACCACTCCTACTGTCCGACCACCTGCTGGATACTGCCTGCAGACACCTCAGCTCCAATATATCTTAAACTTAGAGGGACAGATTCATGGTTTGCCCAGGACTTTCCCAGTTTTAGCACTAAAAGTAGCACGTCCTGGAATTCCCTCAACAGCAGACAAACCAAGATAGTAGGTCAGCACACTCAAAATGAGCTCATTAGTATGTATCCCAAACCCAGTCCTCCTTCTAATCTCCTGATCCCCTTATATAATTTAATAGCAGAGATATCCTCAACTCCTCTTTACCTTCCACTCCTTCATGCAATTGATTTCCAAATATTGTAAATTCTATTTCCAAAATATCTCCATTACCATTGCCTCCTTTCAACTCCCACTGCTCTAATTCAGGCCCTTATCACCTCTCATCCAGGAAGTTACAACAGACTCCTAATCAGTCCCCCTGCCTCCAGTCACTCCATCACCCCACTCCCATCCCTTTGCCAGTTCAGCTTCCGTACAGCCAAGACTGATCATTCTGAAACACACATCTGATCATGCACAGATAGTCATCTCATCAATATGAAAGTCCTACAGACTGAACCCCAAGAACAGTATTAAACAAAGGCTCCCAGGTATTTGAGCATGATGAATACACAGTGTGACACCTACAAAATGCTGCTATGACTGACTAAAATGCACCAGGTAATAATATGAGCTGTAAGTGAAAGGTAAAAGCAAAAAAAAAAAAAAAAAAAAAACCACCGTACCCTTGAGAAGCCAGGAATTCTGTGTCTGTCAGTTAGAGTTTTGCATCTTCTCATTTCTTCAGAAAAAATGTATATGACAATCACACTTGAGGCAAGCAAGTATTGCCTGGGACCTCTGGGTAGTATAGAACAGTTATAGCCTTAATATTCATCTGAAACAGAACCCACTGGAAGTTACATTATGCAGAAACTAAGATAGCTTCAGAGAGAATCCACTTGCTCCCTTAGGCTCTTAGGTCTTAACTTCTCTGTGGCCCTACTCCCAAATAACCCCCGTTGCAAGAGCCATAGGCTTTTTACCCCAGGCTGGCAAGAAAAAAGAGAATTTGCTTGAATGATGTTTATATCAGTGACAGGAAATATGTATCACATTTGAATAATGGTGGGGGGAGACTCCAAATATAGATTATGAGAAGTAAAAACTGCCAGATGACAGAGAAGGCAAGTGCTTTCCCTAACTGGGAGAGAGAGCTTATCCCTTCCTCCCTCAGCAAAACATATCTACCCTCTATGTCTCCTCTCAGACACTTGCAAGTGGTAAATTGTTTATGAAGCCCTTGGAAGTGAAGGGCTGACCTTTACAGAGACGTTAGGAAAAGATGGCTATCAGAAATAGCAGTGCCATACACTGGCTTACCTCTCTAATGGTAGGAATTTCCATCACATTGTAGGTAAGCTCTTTCCCCCTCTGGGTAATTAAGAGATGTAGCCACCCATCAGAAGGCTCCCCCAGTTAGGGTTCTGCCTTTTTTTTTTTGCCATGTTCATTCTTCTGGTTTTCCTCTGTCACTTAATAGGACATTGAAATATTTTGTTTCTCTCTCAAAGACCTTGCTTCTGAAATTCATTCTCCCTTCTCTATAAGGGACCTCTCCAGTCAGGAACACACAGACATCACATCACAAACAAGCACACATCTCTTCATTGTTTAATAGCAGCAACACCCTCCTTCTCCCTCAACGTAGGAGATGTAAGCCATGGTCTCAGCCCTACAGGAGTTTAGAGGCTAATCAGGGAGACCAACCGAGCACAACTGAGAACAAAGAAGTATATAGCATAGTCATTTTTTTCCCCATAGTTGCTACAGGAACTTGGAAAATGGGGAGGTCAGCACATGCTGGAATGTTTAAGAAAACTTCAAAATTTTCAAAGAATGGAAACAGAGTCTATTCAAGTGCAACACATGGATTTTGAAAATACCAAAAAAAAAGAATTGGGAGCTATCCCCCCACACACACACCCCTTCCTTTGGTCACACAGTATGGTTCGGACTTAAAGTATTAAACAGTTTGTTCCAGAATAAATCCTCTGCTGTCAACCCATCGAGATCAAAACCGCTGTGTTCACTGCCCTGTTCTGCTGATCCCCACACCTCTATCTCCATCCCTCAGTCTTCTTCAGCAACTCAAGGCCCTAGAGAAGTGAGCAAGAACAAGACAAATATTTGGTGTTTAAGTGAACATTCACCATGTGCCAGGTACTGAGCTAAGTTCTGTCTATCTGTTGTCATTACTACTTCAAATAATTCAACTGCTATTTTTTAAGAGTTTACTATGTGCCAGGAATCCAGGCACTGTGCTGAGAATTTTTCATGCATAGTATCTTATTTAATCCTCACAAAAACCCTAGGAGATAGGCAATATTATTATTCCCATTTTACAGATGAGGAAATTGAGGCACAGAGAAGTAAAAGGACTTGTCCAAGGGCACACTGTTAATAAACAGCAAAGTCAGAGAGTTTGACCTCAGCTCTTTCTTACTCCAAACTCTACATCCCAGAGACTATGTGGTATGGTGGTTAGAGCTGGGCCAGTCGGCAAACTTTTTCTGTAAGGGGCAGATAACAAATATCTTAGGTATTGTAAGCTATATGGTCTCTGTTGTAATTAATTGCTCAACTCTGCCACAGTAGCATGAAAGCAGCCATAGATAACATGTAAACAAATGAGTATACCCATATTCAATAAAACTTTATTTAAACCAACAGGTAACAGGCTGGATCTGGCACCAGGCTATTGTCTGATGTCACCCCCCCCCCCCCCCCCCCCCCGCCCCGGTCAGAGCATCAATGGTGTACTCAGATAGACCTGGGTTCAAGACCTGGCTCTCACCACTTACTAGACAAGTTCTTTAGTCTCTCTGTGTCTCAGGCTCTTCATCTGTTGAATAGCAATAATACTTCCCTCATAGGGTCATCATGAGGAATAAGGATTAAAGGAATGAATAAATACAAAGTACTTGGCACATAGTAAAATGCTCAATAAGTCATTATTAAAAGTCCACCACAAGACTGGGCCCCAGAAGGAAGGAGAAAGGACAGAGGGTAGGATAAGTACCACTCTCTTTAAAATCCAGCCACCATGGCCCCAGTGATCTTGATACTCAGCAGCAATAATTACTCCCTCAGGATTCCAACTAATTTTCTTCTCCCTTAAGCTCCACAAACCTTGTTCTTTTGTGAGTTTACATTCCTGTTTTAGTCATTAGTGAGAAAATCTCCTGGTTCCATTGTCACTCTTGTCAGGCCCTAGGAACCCCGTCATAGGAGGGCAGGAATATGATTTTGTCCTTATTTGTTAGATTTTTCTTTCAGGAGTGAGATTCTGGCCACTGGAGTCATGCCTGTGTCCTGAATACCTGGCACAGTGCCTAGCACAAAGTAAGTGCTCAGTAAATGTTGCTGGCTTAATTGAACTGGCTTCGGAGCGGTCCTGCCTAGAAGCGGAAGAAAAGTGACTTCTGAAAAGCCTTCCAAGCATTGAGAATCCATTTCTCCACGAGAGAGAGAGAATGCAGGGGGAGGGAGTGTAGGAGTGTTAGGGATGGTTGGGGGGGGGGGGGGGGAGTAGCGAACATCCTATTCCTGGGTTACATTAAGCACACAGGAGCCAAGCTGCATTGGTCTCTCTAGGCCATGCTTTTGAATAGTCACCCAGTGAAAGCCGCTTGGAGCAAGTTTTTTGCTTTGAGCCAAAACCATACTCATATATCTCATACCCTGAAGATACCTTAGCTTGTCAGCCAGCCCCAAAAAAGCCACCCTTCCTGCAATTCTGACTTGCCAGTCTTTCTCAATGAAAAATTCTCTCTTTTATCTACCAAGTTGTCTCCCTTCCTCTAAAATATGTCTTGCATAACAATCCAGTTTTTCATTCTGGAAGTTGTTAGAGTTATTTACAGGATCTGACTATATAATGAGGACCATACTGACTCCAATTGGATGTACTTCTCCAATGCGCTATTCCTCCCCACCTCACCATCCCTAACCTTACTACCATCACAGTCAGTCTCCTTTCCAGAATTCCAAGCCAGTAATTTGCATGACAGAACACACCCACAGAACATTCAGAGGAACTGATAATGGAAGCAGTGCTGACACGTGCAAATGGCCTAGGTGAGGTGTGTGCCAAGTTACACAAATAGTCACTTCAAGGCTGTCTATCCAATAAAGAAGATGTGGTGTGTATACACACACACACACAATGGGATAGTACTCAACCATAAAAAAGATGAAATCTTGCCATTTACCATAAAAAAAGACAAAATCGTCCCATTTGCAACAACGTGGATGGACCTTGACTGTATTACGCTAAGCAAAATAAGTCAGACAAAGACAAATACTGTATGATTTCACTCACATGTGGAAGATGAACAAACAAACACAGAGATACAGAACAGATTGGTGGTTACCAGAGGGGAAGGTGGGGTGAGGGGAGGGTGAAACAGTTAAAGGGGCACGTGTGTATGGTGACCGACGGCAGTTAGACTTTTGGCAGGGAACATGATATAGTCTACACAGAAGTTGAAATATAATGATGTACACCTGAAATTTATATAATTTTATAAATCAACGTGACCTCAATTTTTTAAAAAAGGCCGTCTATCCAAGAAGCAACAATTCTCTATCTAATAATAATAATGGCCATATGATGAAAATAGCTGACATTTATTGAATGCTTCCTCATCTAATTCTCACAAAAATCCACAATGAAAAATGATAATAATATCTGCTTTGTTGTTGCTAGGCATTGAATTAACTCTCTTAATCTTCATAATGACCCTATGATGTGGGTTACTAGTATAATCCTCATTTTTCATATGGGGAAACTGAGGGCCAGAGAGATTAAGCAACTTGCTCAAGGTCACCCAGCCCAGTGGTGGGTCATCCACCCAGTGGTGGAACTGGAATTTGAACCCCAGATCTGCCCAAGGCCAAGACCGTGCTACTACTCTATCTTATTAGAAGTATCCTTGCGTGTACAGCCTACATTGCACTGTTCAGCTAACAAAGATGTATGAGGAATGCCATCTTCCATTTGTTTGGTGTGGGAAATGTTTCAAAACACTTTCCCACCATGATCCACTTGATCGTCATGGCAGCCCCATGAGGAAAGCGGGGTGGGTGGCAGGACCACCATTGCACAAATAAAGACCCAAACACAAAGACTTGTCCAAGTCCCACCACAAATCAGGGGCCAAACCAGAGTCAGAGTTCAATATATTTGCTTTTAAAATGTGTTCCTTATTATAGTGAAGAGCTAAGTTTCCTTCACCTCCTTTTGTCTGATTTCATGCTGAAGATTTGAAAGGAAGTGGGCAGCCCACAGCAGGTCATGAAAGCTCCAGCCAAGCCTTCTTATAAATGTGAAAACTACATGGGCATGGGTGACTTAGTCTCCGTTTCATCCCAAACCTTCAGGATCTACAGTATCCAAACACATCCTATGACCTAAAAAGGGGGGGAAACTTAGCCTTTAAGAACTAGATACACTGAAGGCATGAACATATCTCACCACAGATCTCTTCATTTAAAAAAAAATCATTTATTAAACAATTACAGGTCCGTGATTCCAAAATACGCAAGTTCTGAAAATAAAAAAAAAATTAATAAATTGTCTGTCAAAAGTCATATGGTGGCAAAATCCTGAGATGAATTGATGTGAGGCAATTTATGGTCTTTATTTATCCCACTGAGTCTAAGCATTGATAGATTTCCATGCTGAAATAGTAACGTGATTGATTATAGTAGGACCGCCAAACTACAGGATACATTTAAATTTCAGATAAACAATGAATAAGGTTTTAGTATAAGTATGTCCCTTACAATATTTGAGACACACTTAAACAAAACATTATTCATTGCTTATCTGAAATTCAAATGTGACTGGATGTCTTGTATTTTTATTTGCTAAATTTGGCAAACCTAATTATGAGTGCTGCCAGAAACCCCACTGGGGGTGTTACCTAATATATGGCACAGGCAGAATATTAGTGTTCCAAAATCTGACAAATTTAGAATTCCAAAACACATCTGGCCCCAAGGGTTTTGGACTAGTGACGGTGAATCTGCAGACCTGTAGCATCCTCTGAGTGCTGGGCTCGGTACTACCAGAGCACCCAGCTCTCCAAGACTTATGCCATCAGAATCGGTTGCCTCTTTGACTCTCATTATATTTCCCCCCTGCTCTGTTCCATGTGTCATTAGCTTGATCAATGGTTTATTTCTCTCTAATTTGATATTTTTCTTCCTCAAGGTATTTCCTCTTCCAGCGTAGGATTGCACTCTCGGCTGACCTAACCACACTTCTTACTTGGTTTTCCTGAGTTTCCAGGTTCTCCTCCTCAATTGCCCTCACATGCTAGGTCACTTGCTCCCCACCTGGTGATAAGTTTTCCAATACAAGCTCCTCTATCCTTCTAGAACCCCACCTCTTTGGCTAGGAAGGGAGCTCCCACTACCCTCTGCTGCCCTCTCATGGCTAGAATAAGCCATTGCATTGGACATAGTGCAACTGCACAAGATGCTTTCAGAGCCCATCACCTCCAACACAGGAGACTTATAACATCTGCCAGGAAACTCCATTTAGCTAATACCAGCTGCTGTGTGTACTTGCAAATTGAAAATTATAGTTTTTAAGATGTGTTCTAAAACAGAGTTTTCAGCATCTAGCTTCACCTTCCTCCATTTAGTTCAAATTATTGAGGCTTACCTCTAGTTTGAAATTAGAGGTACGACCACCAGTTGACTGACTTTGTGAGTTTGCACCTGTATTTCCTTTACTACTGGTAGCCCAGCTCAGGAACCAAGATTTGCTAGCTAATTGCAACAACAGCCGGCTGAATACAAAATGACTCAGGGATCCCTGGGTAAACAGGCGTATCCTTTTTCCAAAAAGTTCACCACGGATTAGTGACCTGAGTGAGTAAATATCCAATTGTGTTAGAGACTACATGGAAAATGTAGGGGCTACTTCCAGTCATGATCTGGGCCTAAACTACTTGCCAAATTCTATTTCTTTGTCCCAAATTTCTGCCGCAGTGGTAAAAAGCTGAACCACTTAATGAAAGTACAGCTCAGCAAGCTCACTGCCATGGTGAGCAAAGGAAGGTGTTTTCAACATTTCTCCTCCCTCTTCAGGAAATTTTGCATTGCCACCGATTTCCTTTTTGAGCATTTTCCTCCTCATCACAGTCAGCTTGATTGGCAACTACAAAACAAACCAACAAAACTCGCTCTGTCTCAGGTCATTTCTGTTGGCTGGCCTTTTAAATATACCCTTACAGACAACCGGACTCTCTTTTGAAAAACTGACATCCGATGCAATGGAAGCTGGGCCAATGTACAGCCATTCACTGAGGGAGCAGAAGGAGGTTCTTGAAAGATCAGTAGACTTTTTCAAACTACTTAGAAAGGCCCTTATCTCAGATCCTGCCATAGCCGGGAAGTCGATTTTTCTTCCCCATCTCAACTCCCCTGGGGTGGGGGTGGGGGTGACTCATTCTTACCTTTCAGATTTTCTTTTCCTCTAAATGAACTAAAGAAGTGTTTACAGCTGTAAGTCCCCCAGCTTGAAGTTAGCTGATCTCTTTTAGGAAACACACAAAGATAACTCATCGCCAATTACTACAGAGAACAGGCCTGTACTGCTTTACAAACCTCTGAATGTTAAATGGATGTCAAAGTGACTTTTCTTCCAGTCTCACTTATTACACTTTTGTGCACACCCAACAATTTAAAATCATCTGAAAATAACCAGTTAGGTGACTCAATGTGGGACTGACTTGTTTTATCCTGATCTAATTTTTTTCTCTCTGACAGCCTCCATGGCAGGGAACAGGGTGGATTGTGGAAGTTAAAGATGTTTCTCCTCTGACTGTTGCCCATTCCTAGTAGAGCCACTGGAAGCTCACTGATACTGGCTTTCTTTGTCTGTTTCATATCCTGGTTTGCTTCTCAAGAGCCCACCCCAACCTCCAGATCCTCTGCTCCTACCAGGGGACTTTCTCTCATTTTCTGTTGCCTCCTCAGAGAGTTGGGACTCAACCAATAAACAGGGAAACCTATTCTGAGCTCACTACTCTGAACTGAGCACTTACTACAGTGCTTGGCACACAGTAGGCACTCAAATGTTAATTGTTGTCGTTATTATTACTAGTTAACCTCTCTGAGCCTCAGTTTTCTCATCTGTAAAATGAGTATAAATATATTATTAACCTCCTGTGTTTGTTAATACACATAAAGTGGTTTTTTTCCTTCCTATTTATTTTTTCCAGTTTTATCGAGATGTAATAAACATGTATCATTGTATAAGTTTAGACATTTATTACTGTATAAGTTTAAGGTGTACAGCAAAATGATTTGACTTATACTATTGTGAAATAATTGCTGCTGTAAGTTTAGTTCACATCCATCATCTCATATAGATACAGTAAAAAAGGAAAGCAAAAAAAGAAAACATTTTTTCCTTTGTGATGAGAACTCAGGATCTCCTCTCTTAACAATTTTCATATATACCATAGAGCGGTGTTAACTAGAGTCAACATGTTGTACATTACATCCCTAGTACTTATAACTGGAAGTCTGTACCTTTTGACCACCTTTCTCCAATTCCTTCTCCCCTCACCCCCACCCCTGCCTCTGGTAACCACAAATCTGATCCCTTTTCGTTAAGTTTGTTAGTTTTTAGATTCTACATATAAGTGAGATCATACAGTATTTGCCCTTTTCTGTCTGACTTATTTCACTTAGCATAATGCCCTCAAGGTCCATCCATGTTGTTGCAAATGGCAGGATTTGCTCATTTTTTATGGCTGAATAATATTCCATTGTATATATGTACCATAAAGTGCTTTTAAAAGTATCCAAAACATAGGAAGTTCTGGGTACATGTAATCTGTGACTATTATGACTACTACTAAAGAAATGCCTTGAGCACGCACAGAATACAAGGTGAAAAAAGAAACGCACGTGTGCGTGTGTGTGTGTGTGTTTCGGGAGACTTTAGGGGGAAAGAGTTGAGTTATGTGTTTGAAACGCCCACTGGGAGTTAAACATTCAGGCCTGAAGTTTAGCAGGAAGGCAGAGATGAGAATTTTCTCACTTTAACAAATATAGTAAATGCCTGCAAAGCCCTTTGGAAATGACACATACCTAATCATTCCTCCCCTTCAGAAGCTTACCATCTAATGGGAAGGCTGAGTCGCAGGTTCTATACGTAAGCAAGAGTAACACGAGGCAGGCTCTGAGAGGTACCACAAGGAAGAAGCAAAATGATCTGGGCTCAAGGAGGCAGGATCGCCTCTGGCTGGGGCAATCAAGAGAGGCTTCCAGAAGGAAGTGAGGTTCTCTGATTTAATGATTCTCTGCAGCCTTTCCTTCTGACTCTAGTGCTTGCTGATTTGTCCCACCTCTGAACACCCTGAGTTCCTAAGTTGGGGTGCCTCATACCAAACTAAGTGGATCCAGTTTGAACAACTATACTTTATTCTGACCCTTCTTCTTATAAAATGATGATAACAGGAGATCGAAGGGGCCTGGGGTTTTTTCATGTCCTTACTTGGCAAAATCTCCCAATTTGGAGGAGAGCAGCCTTCACCAGTCTATGAGATTCAACCATCTGGGAACCTGATACTTTTACCATCTGTGCCGCTTATGTGGGCATCTGAACACAAATATTATTGTCTTGTTACTTGTTCTATGTGAGTTTGACCGGTCTCTCGATGAGATCCTGCAAGCCAGAATCACCCTCAGTCTCTCTTGTTGCGACCCTCTCCTCACGCGCCACACAGAACTGGGCACAGAGCAGGTGTATGGAAATACTCACTGAAATGCCTAAATTGAATCACATTGATCTTGTATTCTCTTGGCAATGAACAAGTCAAATTTTGTTCTGCCTTGGGGTCAGCATGTGAATCAGGCACTAAAGCCACACGATTATTTTGACAGCTGTAGGAACAAAAGTCGCGTGCAATGGACTGGTAAGGAGCTAGGGAGGTAATTTCCTCACTGAATGAATGAAATCAGAGCTCTGCTGAGGTGAAATCAAAGTGTTTTTGCTAGTTGTCTTGGGGAGGGATGGGTTCTTTCCGGTAGAACCTGAGATTATTGCTATCAAGAATTGTTCTTTGGAGAGGCAGAGAGCTATTGAGCCCCTCCATTCAAAACACAGCTTTATGTCAAAGGAAAAAAAGTCAGGGCTTTTCCAAAAGTCCTATGCAGTAAAGAAAACATTAATTGTCAGCTCTTCCCTGGGAGCATTGGAGAAACGAAGCATTGCAGAGGAAAAAAAAAAAAACACAGTGAGGGCCCCAGCAGGTTTATGAAGAAAAGATTTAGACAGGTTGAAAAGGTGGGTGCCGTACAGATCTGGCCTGGGGCTAAACCAGGAGGCTAAGATTTTCAGTGTCTCCCCCATGTCCTTAGCTATGTGTCACTCTTCCCACCTTTCCTAGCTACCACTCAGGAGCCCAGACTTGGAGGAGGCCCCATTGCTTCTGGGATTTGCCGGCGAGCAGGCCCCTTATAGCCTTATCACTAGCTAATACGATATACTCACTTTAAACTGTTATGGGTAGTTGGTAGTTTTGTATATTACTACTTCCTACAAACATGAATATAACTTAAATGCCTTAACCCAAGGCAATCAGTGATGTGGGCATTTCACTCACTGTGGCAAGGCCAATGGGGAAGACGCTGGCCTCAGACCTGCAGGCCTCTGGTTATACCATCCATGGATTGCCAGAATGCAGTGTTTAAGAGCTCAGTCTATGGAGTCAATCAAACTAGGGCTCCAGTCCTGGCTTTACTACTTAGGAAGAATGTGAGCTTGGGCTCCATCCCATCATCTGTAAAATGGGTATAATACTGATATCTGCCTCTAGGGTTGCTGTGAGATGATGCATGTGAAAATATGGTACAGCGTCTGGCACATTATAAGAGCTTGACATATGGTAGTTAACCTGACTCTGTGAAGAGTAGTTCCTATTGTAAGTCACAGGAGACTTATCTTAGCTACCAGGGTTCGCCCTCTACATACACCAAAGAAAGAAGGCTTTGGAGAGAGAGTATTCCACCAAGGTTCACCCAGCACAGATCTATTTATTTAATCACTCATTCAACAAATATTTATTCAGTGTTTACCTTGTGCTGGGCATTTTGCAAAATATTGGGAATATAATGGAGACTAAGACATGCTCCCTGTCTATGAGCAACACCGAGGCTTCTGGCTTTTAAGAAGCTCCTATTCTGCTCAAACTTTGTTTTATTGAGGCTCCCGGGGGATCGAATCCAGGAAGGAGGGAAATGACTCTATCATTTGTGCTAACCTACACACAAATACAATATCACTTCCCATGAAAAGTTAAAAAGTCATAAGGGAAAGTACTCCCAGAACGATAGAGTAAGGACTTTTGAAAACTCACTCCTTAGAAAAACAAGACATTGGAAAAATTTTCAAAATCTACTTTTTCACAATTCTGGAAATTAACCAAAGTCTTGCAACAATCAGAGGAGCATTATTCAGAAAAACAGCTGAATTTGGGTAAGAACAACAAGCTTGTGGTATTGTAACTTGCCCAATTCCTATCTACCTTTACCTAGCTCCACAGCGGTTTTGAAATCTACCAGCCTTGGAACCACAGTTACTGAAAAGCAGCAACTTGACAGCCACTGGATTTGGGGAAGACTGGGTTTGAAGCTCCCCCAAAAGACTCATCCCCAGAGAATTGTCATTATTTGACCTGCCTGACAACTCCCTAGAAAAGATCCAGGTTGTCTTTAGGTGTTCTGACTCCGGACCAACAGCCCTTTCCCTAGGGGTATTTGTTGAAAAAAATCAGCGGTAATTGTTTAACATCAAGGCTGCCTGAGGCAGTGGATAACAGTTGAGGCAAACAATAGGCTTAACAGAAAGCAATCTGAATCCAGCAATAGATAAAAAGGATTATACACCGGGACCAAGTGGAATTTATCCCAGGAATGTAATAGTGGTTCAACATAACAAAATCAATCAATGTAATACATGACACTAATAGAAGAAAGGAAAATAAAACATGACCATTTCAATTGACACAGAAAAAGTATTTGACAAAATCCAACACTCTTTCATGATAAAAAACACTCAGAAAACTGGGGCTAGAACTTCCTCAACATGATAAGGCCATCTGTGAAAATCTCATAGCTAATATCACACTTAATGGAAAATGACTGAAAGCCTTTCCTCTAAAATGAAGAACAAGAAAAGGACGTCCACTCTCACCACCTCTATTTATCATTGTCCTAGAGATTCTAGCCAGGTCAATTAGGCAAGAAAAAGACATGAAAAGCATCCACATTGGAAAGGAAGAAGTAAAACTGTCTCTATTCACTGACAATATGATCTTGTATATAGAAAATCCTAGAGAATCAACAACAACAAGACACTGTTAGGGATAATAAACAATTTCAGCAACATTGCAGGATATAAGATCAACATACAAAATCAATTGTGTTTCTATATGCTAACAATGAACAATGAAAAAATAAAGTTAAGCAAATAATTCCATTTCCAATAGCATCAAAAAGAATAAAATACTAAGGAATAAATTTAGCAAAAGAAGTATAAGACTTGTACACTAAAAATTATAAAACATTATTGAAAAAAATTGAAGAAGATCCGAACAAATGGAAAGACATCCCACACTCCTGAACTTGAAAACTTAACATGGTTAAGAAGGAAATACTCCCAAACTGTTCTACAGGAACACAATCCCTATCTAAACCCTAGGCTTCTTTTTTTGCGTAAATTGACAAGATGATCATAAAATTCATAGGCAAATGCAATGGAGGCAGAATAGCCAAATCAGTTTTGAAAAAGAAGATCAAATTTGGAACACTCATGCTTCCCAATTTCAAAACTTACTACAAAACTACTGTAAACAAGACAGTGTGGTACTGGCATAAAGATAGACTTACTGATAAATGGAATAGAATTAAGAGTCCAAAAATAAACCCTTACATTTATGGGTAGTTGATTTTCAATAAGCGTGCCAAAACAATTTAATGGAGAAATAGTAGTCTTTTCAAAAAGTGGTGCTGAGACAAGTGAATATCCACTCGCAAATGCTTGAAGTTGAACCTCTTCCTATATGCAAAAATTAATTCAGAGTGGATCAGGACCTAAATATAAGAGCTAAAGCTATCAAACATGAATGAGAAAACATAGGTGTAAATCTTTGCGACCTTGGATCAGGTGATGGTTTCTTAGATACGGCAGCAACAGCACAAGCAACAAAAGAAAACATAAATTGGACTTCATCAAAACTAAAAACTACTGCTCTAGGTTCTGTATAGTTTGGATTTCAATGCAATCAAGTGTACAGCGAATACACACTGTGTTCTTTTTTCTACAATCCCTCTTTCTGAGGAATTCTTGAAATCAACTAGAGATTGATTAAATAACCTGTCAAATTTGAACTTCAATATGCAGGCGGGAATCAAGATTGTGCTGTCAAAGCTCACAGATGTTTTTGGATTAGATACTACACGGTGGATTAAAAATTCCTTTTATAATATTCTAATTGCAGTTTGTTCTGGCAGAATCCACACCACCATACACTACTCTTGTCACATATACAAAGAGAAAATAAAAATCGGTCCAACTTTAAAATTACCATCTTCAGCCAAATCGAAAATCAGAGCAAAGGCATTGAAGAGGATGGTTGGATGGTAATATGCACTATTAAGTGAAGCTTCACCTCTGCATGCATTTCTGCTTAGGGGAAAGTGATTTCTGGAGTCAGAATTCTTGGGGATACACAAGGGAAAGTCCCAGGAGGTCAAAAAGCCCATTGCTGAAAGTGGTCCAAATCTCTGGTTCTGGTAGCAGCAGGGAGCAATACCATAGAACAAGGATTAGCAAATCACAACTTGCTGCTTGTTTTTGTGAATAAAGATTTATTGGCACAAAGCCATGCCCATTCATTAACATATTTACACATTGTCTGTGGCTGAGTTTGTGCTGAAACAGCTGAGTGGAGTAGTTGCGACAGGCACAGGATGGCCCACAAAGACTCAAATATTTACTATCTAGCCCTTTACTGAAAAAGTTTGCCGACTCCTGCTGTATAACATCAGTACATCAATCTGTATGTCTCCATTTAGATGTCCCACAGACAAATCTAACTCAGCAGGTCTAAAAACGTATGCATCTTCACAAACCTGTTCCAGCTTCAGTGTTCCCACTCTCAGTTAATGGCGCTACTACCCACCAATTCACCCAAACGAGAACCTCTCTCCCCTTTACCCTCACACCTCGTCTATTACTTCACTCCATCACTGCATCCTGCCAATTCCACCTCCTTACTATATTTTGAATCTGAGCACGTCTCTCTATTTCCACTGCCATTTCTTTAGTCCAAGTCATAATCATTTTGTACAAGATTGACAACGGCTTTCTAACTGGTCTTCCTGCCCTCTAGTTTTGCCCACCCTCTGCCCCTGATCCATTTTCCACTCGATAACCACGAGGATCTTTCTAATGTCTAAATCTGATCCCGTCACATGCATAATGATATACACCGCTAAGATTTAATGAGGCCTTACTATGTGCTAGGCATAGTTCTAAGTGCTTCATGGGTAGTAACTGATTTAATTTTCACACCAATCCTATATGGTAGATGCTGTTATTATCTCCATTCTTCAGATGAAGATAATCTTCCTCTAAAGAAATAAGTAAGCCACCATGTAGTATCTAATCCAAAAACACCTGTGAGACTGTGAAGTGACCTTCACAGATATATTAACAATAAAGTTGGGCTAGTTTACCTTGGGTGTTGGGTAAATGATGGAAGAATTTTATTACCTTTGTACCAGGGCTAGTTTACTTTGGGTGTTTGGTAAATGATGGAAGAAATGTATTTCTTTCTTATTAGTAAGCTGTATGGTGCAGCTCTATTTAACCTTTCCCATGGGGAGATGGAGTAGTCAAATATAGGCAGTATATAAAATCATGGCCGACAGTTGAACTCCCTGTTGAGTTGCTTGCCAGGAAGTAGCAGCTGGAGGGTGACTTGCAATGCTGATGATTTTTTAACTATTAATCACTGACACTTTGTAGATTGCCTTTAAGTAAAATCCCAGCTGAGTTAGTATACAGTGTTGTAATATTGGTCCCCAAATATTCTTTCCTCCTTTGCATGTTTAGACTAGAGAGGGTGTTAAATAGATGGCAAAGTAGCAACCTGATTCATTGCTAGCCAACCAAGAGGTGCTCAGAACCAAAGGGGCAAAAAGACAAAATTAAATAGGGAACTCATTTCCATTCCAAACCATAGCCACAGGCATGAGTTTATTCCCTGCCAGTTTGTGTTTGTCCAAAGTGAACGTTTGTTGATGACCTCACATAGGCTGGGGCAATGAGTAAAAGTGAATCTATTTGAAATGAAAGATCCCCATGATTCTCTGCTAAGAGGTGTGTCAATTCCCAGGAGAACTTTGTAAAACAGCTGCCCAGGCTCTGTCCCACGGAGAGGCTCATTTAGTCAGCCTGTGGTGCATCCTGAGAAGCTGGATTTTTTAATGTTCCCTGGATGATTCTGATGCAGAGCCAAGTTTTGGGAACCATTTCTCTAACATGATGGAACAGGGAATAGAGAGGCATGCCAGAGCACAAACTGAACAGAATGATTTTGTTTAATATATGAAACAAATAAACAACCCTAAGGAAAATCTAGTCTCATAGCTTGACATGTAGAGCTCTCTCTGGGGCTGGACCCATTCATGGGAACCTAAAAGTCAGACCTCTTCTGGGGATTGGCCATGCAGCTGGCTGTAAACTAGGAGAGGCATTATAAATATAGAGTTCCTCCTGGACATCCTAGATGCCTAACTTGTTCTCTTCTTTTCCCAGTTTGTCGCTCAGCCCAATTGCCAACAGTTGCTTGCCACTCTGTGGTATGACGGCTTCCCTGGATGGCGGCGGAAACACTGGGTAGTCAAGCTTCTGACCTGCATGACCATTGGGTTCCTGTTTCCCATGCTGTCTATAGCTTATCTGATCTCACCCAGGAGCAACCTTGGGCTGTTCATCAAGAAACCCTTTATCAAGTTTATCTGCCACACAGCGTCATATCTGACCTTCCTCTTCATGCTTCTCCTGGCTTCTCAGCACATCGTCAGGACAGACCTCCATGTCCAGGGACCTCCTCCAACTGTCGTGGAATGGATGATATTGCCTTGGGTTCTCGGTGAGTCAAAGGGACTGGGAGCTATTGCCAGCCTACCTCCTGGTCCTTGCTAAAGAAACTACTGGAATAGGCAATTGGACTGACCCTGAACTAGGGCAACTTCCCTCTGTGCAGTGGAGTAGCCCTTTGTTGGGTGTCTTGGAAATGTGGTTCCTTCTTCCCCAGGCCCCGATCACTCAGTATTGCATGGTTCATAGTGAGATTGGCAGTGTACACAGGGCTTGTTTCTGCTAACTTATCATCAAAGAGAAGGAAGTTGTCTGTCAGTTGGTTTAGAAGGAAAGCCAAATGTCAGTCAGAATGGGCCTCAGGTAAGCCAGGCAGGGCAAATGCTGATGAGTCTAGTCAATGCCCTCTTTCCCATAACTGGGCTGGAGGGCACTTGGATCTGCTGGTTTCTCATGGCTACTCCACACAATCCTAGCACTTATTCAGGGTCCAAATCCTATTTGGATATTGATTTCACAATCAGGAGTGTAACCTGGGAAATTCACACAATTCATGGCAAAAGCAGCCTTACCAGTAGTCTCCAGGCATAATTAGATTGCATTGAACCCTCCAATGCATTGCCACCCTCTGAGTCCTTACTACTCAAACTGTGGTCCCCAAACCAGCAATGTCAGCATCACCTGGGAGCTTGTTAGACATACAGAATCTCAAGTCCTGCCCTGGATCTATGGAATCAGAATCTGCATTTTAACATGATACCTGGGTGATTAATATGTACTTTCAAGCCTGAGAAACACTGGCTTTGACCACAACCACACCTTCTACTGCTTTTCACATTCCAAGGCTAAAAAACATCTGTGTTATCAGACAGAATTCCATGAAACCTCCACACAATGAGAGGAGAAAGGAGAAAAGAGAATTCTAAATTATTTTGGGCCCCACTGCCTAACTTCAGCCCCAACAACCAGTAATTTGGTCCATGGTCAGCTTGCTCACCTCAAAACTCATTGAGAAGTTTTCCCCCTAGCACGTAGTGGAAACTAAGGGTTATGGGATAATATTAATCTAATTAATTTATTGATGAAATTACTCCTACTCTAAAATTGAAAGAGGGTAAAATCAGGCACCCAAATTTGCAACAGCATTTCAGTAACTATAGTAACAATGCTTAAAGTGAGTAGTATCCAGAAAAGTGTAACATATGGGCATCTTCAGGTTAAGCCTCTCAGGTTTGGCAAATTCAAGACTGGGAGATGAGGTAGGAAAGAAAGAGAGGTAAGTAATCATTATCTCTAGGAGCTTCACAACACTGATCCCAATTCATTCACTGATTTCATCTTTCTTTACTTGGGGGAATCCTACTATGATGACTATTCTGACCCTATGTGGAGATAAACCTATTGCCTCCATTCTTCAGGTTTCATTTGGGGGGAGATTAAGGAAATGTGGGATGGTGGATTTACTGAATACATCCATGACTGGTGGAACCTGATGGATTTTGCAATGAATTCACTCTACCTGGCAACTATTTCCTTGAAGATTGTGGCTTATGTCAAGGTAACTTGGAATGTCTGCCATTTTTCTTAAGTAATGATTTTGGTTACATTAAGCTTTAGCTCTGGAAGCTTAAAGAGTTTAGGGGAAAAGTGCTGATAACAGTCCAATCCATGTAGGAAAGTACCATATAAACAGACATTCTTTCAATGGATTGTAAGCAGTGTCCACCAAAGCAAAGAAAGTGGAGAATGGAGCAATTTGCAAATGAATCCTTAGCTTCTTAAACTCTGAGAGGAAAAGGGTCTTCAGCCACCCACCCATCCAGTCGGTGTTTAAATTCTTTTTACAATATCCTTGCCCAGAAGATGGCCCACTGACATTTGCATAGAACAAGGACAGAAAATTCCCTGAATTCACTATCTCCAAAAGCGTTTCTCAATCCTGTCACTTCATTAAAAAGTGCTACTTTATATTTTTCTAATATTATTCTCCCTGTGACATATCCATTAGTAATCCTTCTTCCCTGTGGGGTCAAACAGAACAAGGCTGTTCCTTCTCCATAATAGTGCTTCCGATATGAAGTCATCCCTCCCTAACCCGCTGAGTTGTCTCTTCTCAAAGCTAAATATTCACACTTTCCTCAAGTGTTCTTCATATGATAGGTAGCACGACCCTAGAAACTTCACTGCAGGAGACATAGATCTTTAATTGTCTCTGCCACCAGGATGATCATTCAAGCTGTTATGAATTTGGCTTTTTGAGTATCACCCAACCTATGTCTCTCTACCAATTCAGATAATACACACACACACACCACCCTGATGCTTTTCCCACATAATATATAGCCTGAACTATTCTGAAAAATAGTTTCATGTCCAATACCTCACATTGGGTAGTCACGGGCTCTGAGTTCAGGTTTGGTGCTTATTAGATAATGGAATGTTTGTGCTCCTTCTATCCTGAATTGAACTTTTCTAGCATGAGGAAAGGCTGACAATTCAGTCTCCAAGATTGTCTAGTCAGTCAAGCTTTTTGGCACTAAATCCTACATTAAGGAGATTTAGAATGAGAATATGGCTGTTCCCCAAATCTCCAACAACCTAGTTTATTTTTATATCCCTAATATGCATATTGCATAAATTTTAAGACCTTGGGAGTTAGTTATATGGAGCATGAATATTGAATGCAGTCATGAAACACTTTCAAAAGAAGCCCAAGATTGTGCCTTATACTTGTGGTGATCGTTTAACACATAGTTACAACTTCCTTACAAGAAAAAGCTGGTGAGGAAAATGTTTGAATCTCTCGTTAATGTGCCTGGATGAAATCCATGTCATTCTGGCACTGTGCTGACTAAGTAACACTCTTTGCCTAAAAAAACACTTCTTCCTTTGGAAGTGGTATTTATACATTGGAGGGACAATAAATTATCAATCTAGAAATTGGTGGGTTTTGCTTAAACAAAAAAGTTTAGAATAAATGATCAAGAAAAGAAATAACTCTTGGGGATGTGAAAATGTGTCTATAGATGCCCAACATTAGCTCATCACATAGCCTGTCCAACTTTCCTGGCAAGGCTTCCAAGAAGCTACACACCTCCCCACCACAGTGTAAGGAGAAATCAGCACTACTGAGCTGAGCAAATGCCCCTCAACCGACACTTGACTCAAAGGAGACATTTGCCAAGAAGTTGGAATCCTTCTCGAAAAAGGAGAATTTACAAAGCAAGACTCACCACATGCAGACTTTGGGGTTGCAATGAGAAATTGTAAATGGGCAGTCTGGTCCTCTCATCCACAGATGCACACCAGTCTGAGATGAACATCTCCAAGTAGGTTGAGACAACCTCTATGAGGTAAAGCCAAAAGAGCTGGTCCCCAGGCCCCTTGAAACATTTCAGATTACTATTGTACTGAGGCAGTACAGAAGTGCCATGAGATAAGCTGGCCTTAAAGAAGATGCTTTATTAGAGCTAAAATTAGTCAACAATATATATCCTCCACCTCACGTGGTCTTCAACAACAGGAACCAAAAGGCACACACAAAGTACTCAAAAGGCACACATACACATAAGATTGGCCCTCAGTGCTCCCAGATAGCCCTACAAATGGAGAAAAATTGTCTTTCTGTTTTCTAGGACAGCACCACCTAGATTTATCCCACTACCACCTTATTTCCACAAATACAGACTAAATCTGTAACTTGATGCCAACTGATTTGTGGTCTTTTTTTGGTTGAAGACACAGTTCCCCCCATCCTTATTACTACTGAGTCCCCACATTAGGCTGTCCCTCTTCATATTTTGCTTTTGAGTGGACAGAGTTCAATTCACACCCCTTTGAAAGGCCTGGAGGCCAATTTTCAAGCTACATTCCATCTCGAAGAATATAAGAAAAATCACTTGCCTCCAAATATCACTAACTCAAGAGTTAGAAAACCAAATTTAATCTCTGCTCTGGTACTCACATGTTGCATTACCATAGGCCATCCTTCTTACCTCTCCGAGCACTAGATCCTGCCTCTGAAAAATAAGAAGATTGGACTAGATCAGTGGCTTTCAACCTTTTAATTTTTTCCATGGAACCACATCTTGAAGTTAAAACTTATGCAGAACTTCGATATATTACAGAGCTCCAAGGACTGCGTTTGGATTGAGGAATGAATCTTCTAGGCCTCCTCTTTGTTCCCACAGTGGCCACTAGATGCCGCCACTGAATCCTCAGGCTTCAAGGGGCACCGTTTGAAATCCACTTGTGTTAGATCAGGGGTCAGCAAACTATGGTCTGCAGGCCAAATTTGGCCTGCTGCCACATTCATTTGTTTACATATTGTCTATTAGTTCTACAAGGAAAGAGTTGAGTAATTGCGACAGGGACCAGATAGCCCACAAAACCAAAATATGTACTCTCTGGCCCTTGACAGTTTGCTGAGCTTTATGCTAACTGAGCTCTACATTTATTCTCTGCTCTCATATTCTAGAATATCTTTCTACAAAGGTGTATATGCAAAGCATAGATTTGCTACACGAACGACCTTTCACACTTCTGAGTATTCTGCAAATCCAGATCCACCATCCCATGAGCAGTAGGCTTCCCCATAGTTACAGTTGTGGCTATAGAGAGAAAAAAAAACCCTAAATTATGAGCTATACACGTTCCAGTTGACAATTTCTAGTTTTAAAATATAGGTCTGTTTTGTTATCAGCAAAGAGTCTCCATTTCTCACATATACCTCAAAACCTTTAAAGGCCTACCTAACACATGTGCTGTCATATCAAGTATCATATAAGCAACATTTAATAGAAATATTGCTAGACTGAGTGTTTAGTCCTGGCTCTTTCAACAACCTGCTGTGTGATCTTAAGCAAGTCACTCTGCCTCTCTGGATTTCAGTTCCTCCACTTGTAAAATAGGCATAACAATGCCCACCCCTCACAGCAAAGCAGCAAATGTTTTTTTTGGAAGGAGAAATGTAGAGCTACAAGATTTGGCCAAGAGTACATAAAACTGATTGGCCACCTAGCGTCTATCTGAAACAGAAGCACAAGTGTGGCAAAGATTCTCCAAACTCTTCTAACAGTAAAAAATATTGGGGACTGGCCTGGTGGCGCAGCAGTTAAGTGCACACATTCTCTCTCGGCAGCTGGGGGTTCACCAGTTCGGATCCCGGGTGTGGACATGGCACTGCTTGGCAAGCCATGCTGTGGTAGGCATCCCACATATAAAGTAGAGGAAGATGGGCACAGATGTTAGGTCGTGGCCAGTCTTCCTCAGCAAAAAGAGGAGGATTGGCAGCAGATGTTAGCTCAGGGCTGATCTTCCAAAAAGAAAAAAATTTGGATACACATAAATGATTTTACCAACACCAGATTCCTCAGTTGTTGGAACTGAAGCACGTTTTAGAAATGCTAACAATATAACTTAGTTCCCAATGCAACATTTTCTCAGAAAAGTTGTTTACAGTTAGTCCTGAGAAATTTTGGTATTTAGATGAGAGCTCAAAGCAATGTGCTTTAGATTGAATTCGAGGCAAAATCTACTTCTGTCTTGGGGAAGGTAATCAGCAATTTCTTGTATTTCCATAACATCTCCCCTTATGGAGTACACAGGCTTTCACATATCGATACATAATCACAAATGTGTGCAGTGGGTAGTAGATAATATTCTCATTCTGTGGTGAAATTGAGAGATAGAGGCAGTTTTAAGTGACAAAACCCAAATTGGAGCTCAGGTCCCACAATGAAGCTGTCTTTCTACAAGGCAACCCCCAAATTCCAGGAGCTGGAAGTCCAGGATAAGCTGGAAAATGGGCCCCAGCCCCATAAATACTGAGTTTTCCCCTCCTTCAACCCTTTGGTTCTTCATTTGTGCTAAAGGGACATTCGAATTGGTAGGGCTGTTAAAGTCACAGTAAAATACATGCATACACCACTGTGTGGACATTTCCAAATTCACTACCTGGAAGGTTGACATGCCATTTATACTAGTATGGAGTACATTACAGACTGCTAAAAATTCAGCAGAAAACTGAGTAATGACCCTCTAAGGATGCTCCATCAGCCCCAAACTGCAGTCAGCAGGGCAATCAGGATGAGCGCTGCACACTGTGGAGGCTGAAACTACCCCTTGTCCTTCGGTAATTACAAGTTGTCTGTGATGCTCAGAATGAAATGGGGGTTGGGAGGTAAATCTAATTTGAAATCTCAGTAGGAAGCAGAGTAATTTGTCCCCACTGCCTTGGGCATACCAGTGGCCCTGTTCCAGTGACACTCCCCAACAATCTGATAAACACACAGTCAGAAAATATCTGTTGATAAACCACAGGTAGTTGCTCCAGATGATTGCTTCGAAATTCACTTTTCTATGCTTATATGCTGGGCATATATTTGGATGAGAGTGGGAGGAAGAGAATTATTAGCATCATGTTTTGATGGAGTGGAAATAAAAGACAAATAGTGCCATGCACGGGGCCCATTGTATAAATGAATGTTTAATGCTTACTTTGGTGGCTTTATTTGGGTGCAGAAGGGAGGAGGAGAGGAAAGTTTTATGAATGCTCACTGTACCTCTCATCTTGTGCACTTATTGTTTCTTTCAGTATAATGGTTCTCGTCCAAGGGAAGAATGGGAAATGTGGCACCCGACTCTGATTGCAGAAGCACTCTTCGCAATATCCAACATTTTAAGTTCACTGCGTCTCATATCCCTGTTCACAGCCAACTCCCACTTAGGGCCTCTGCAGATCTCTTTGGGGCGTATGCTACTTGATATCCTCAAATTCCTCTTTATCTACTGTCTGGTACTCCTGGCTTTCGCCAACGGATTGAACCAGCTTTACTTTTATTATGAGACTAGAGCGATTGATGAGCCGAACAACTGCAAGGGGATCCGATGTGAGAAACAGAACAATGCCTTCTCCACGTAAGTCTCCCCTCTCTCCTCTTTTGCCTTTTTTCTGCCTTCTTCTTCTTTGCCCTATTTTCGGTCCACAGTTTCATCACTGCCTCTCAACTGTGCCCACAAAGCTCGTTTATGGATCAACCCAAAGTGTCTGAAGCAGAGGAAGGTCCTTCCCTCCTGACAGAAGACTAAGAAAGGAAGTGAAGTTACGTGAGGGAGGAAACAGACAACACACACATGGGTTCCCAGGAACTCATCTAAAGAGTTAGTTCTGACTATTTTGGTAGCATCTCATATTCTTAAAGGAATTAATGGGAAGGGGGTAAATAATTCCTCACTCTGAAAAGCATCCCTAACCAAGGAACTGAAACAGCAAGGCTATTCCTCTGAACAAGTGATTACCAAAGCTAACTTAACTATTCTGAATCAAGAACAAAGAAAAAGGAAGGATGCAAAAGTATCGTAATGCATTTTGTGATATTATGATTTATAATAAGAAATATGTATTTGGTCTTCATTCTGGTTCTGGCACAGAGCTCCTAAAAGTCTTGGAATGTCCTAAGAGATGGGAACAATAAAGATGTCTTTTGTTGTGTTAATGAGGTGACTTTGGGAACGCAGCTGAAGAGGGGGACTGGTTGCCAGGAGAATCACCACGTGAGTGGAGGATTGGGACTTTCAGCCCCACCCTCGACTTCTGGGAAGGGGAGAAGGGCTGGAGATTGAGTTCAATTACCAATGGCCAAAGAATTTAATCAGTCATGATTATATAATGAACCCTCCATAAAAGCCCAAAAGGACAGGTTTCCAAGAGCTTCCCAGTTGGTGAACACAGGGAGAGTAGGGCACCCGGAGAGGGCGTGGAAGCTCCATGCCCTTTCCTCCTACTTTGCCCTATGCATCTCTTCCATCTGGCTGTTCCTGAGTTATATCCTTTTATAAGAAACTAGTAATCTAATAAGTAATGCATTTCTCTGAGTTCTGTAAGCCACACTAGCAAATTAATCAAACCCAAGAAGACAGTGGTAGGAACCTCAGATTTATAGCTGGTCAGTCAGAAGCAGGGGTGAGAGCCTGGACTTGTGATTGGCGTCTGAAGTAGGGGGGAGGTAGTCTTGTGGAACTGAGCCCTTAACCCATGGAATCTGACCCTATCTCCTGGTAGTGTCAGAATTGAGTTGAATTATAGGACACCCAGCTGATGTCTGAGAATTGGTGGTGTAGGGGCTAAACCTCCCCACACTCACACGTTCGAATTGACTTCAGAACCCCTTAGTTGGTGTCAGAGAAATGTGATTTGCTAGAATAGCGCTGGCTCACAGAAGTATGTGGTTTGAGAAAATAAAGGATAAATGGGCAGGGATGTTGGACCTTTGATCCCGGGATGGCTACCTAATCACCCATGGTATGAAACTGCAGCTGTGCGGCAATCAGTTACTAAAGATAAAAATTACCAATAAAATTTAGAAATGGCAGTAAACCCAACTCCCGAGGAGTTGGCTCATTGGATATACAAGGAAATACGAAATAAGAAGAAGCATGCTGAACATATAATCCCTTGGTTATTATCATCTGTAATAGCTAAAATAAAAGTAAAAGAAAGTGCTGGGTGGGGCCCTGATGCGAAATCAAACTCAGATATGGGTTGGTCTGAGCTTAGGCGACTAGCCTCAAAGCCACTCCCCAAGGGAAAAGTTATGCAGGGACAACAGAAAATACCTCTAAGACCTGTGGGCATCAAGAAGGTGGTCAACGTAAGTGGAGGGCAAAACCAAGAAACTATTAAAACCTGAGGATATAGTGGAAAGGGATTGTTTCCTTTTGTAGATCAATATCATCAGCTTCCTGAGGACCTTTACTGAAACGGGTTGTCAGAGTAACCAGTTTGGGAGCTGTGTCTTTGGTTCTGAATGCTGCAGAGTGGAAGAGCATGTTTGGGTTGATACAGGACCCACAGCTCACTATGGAACAACACAGATGGCTATATGTGATCCAGACACACAGGAGGTCATTCCTGAGGGAACAGCCAGCCTGGTGGCCTAGATAAAAGCCACAGTAAGGCCTGTTTGCCCTGAGAAGGGGGACTGTCCATCTCCCCTTATGAATGCCAAGTGGAACACCCAAGATGAAGCAGCCAATATGCTTCATATGCAAGCCATGCGGTACAGGCCTTATGATGACCAGGATATTCATCCACTGAATATGCCCATTACCCAGGTCACGGTAAATGCTATGGTTAAAGGGGCCCCTTTCACATGGGCACCCCCATATAACCTTATTGTTGCAAAACCCAAAAATACTGGAGGAAGCCCTGTTGAATTTGCTGTCTCAGCTTCCTCTCATAGGTCTTACAGATGATAATAAAAACATTAGGTTAGTTAACAAGAGAATAGGAAGAGGCCAAAAAGATGGAAATTTTTAAATAGTTATTAAGAAATAAAGTGAACATAGCAAATATTGATAGGAGTGAAACAGAAAGGAAATAGAAAGAGCAGAGTCATAGGACTCGTCCCAGCAGGGTGGAAATCTTTAGATGGTTATTAAGGAATGGGATGAATAAAATAGTCATTGATGGTGTTAACACCAAGGTTTTAATATAGCGTTACTAAAGGTTGGGTGGGACAAAAGGACCCCATGCTGGTCCCCCAACATTAAGGGGCTCCAAACAAGTTCACTCAATTTATCCCAGTTTGGAGAAATTTAAAAAGCTAAAAGGAAGAGATTACAATGAGAAACCTGACCAGCAATCATTTGTAGCAGTGGTTAGGCAGATTAATCAAGTTGAAGACTGACAAGACCACCAGGGTCCCTTGGCTCCACCCCTCACTGAGGACACAAAGCCTTTTGCACAAGAGTGGATAAAATGATCAGAGGGTGGAAAAGAGAAGTTTCCAGGACTCCACAGTACGAACTGTGGTACCAAAACCTCAGTGGTGGAGCTCTGACTCAGGCTACAATTAAATTGAGAGAATATAAAGATGTAAGCATTGATAGGATTATAAAAGATGGACTATTTGAGCAGGCTTTATGTAAACAAGTTGTATCTCCTTTACCTGGATGTTTTATGGGAATGGATATTATGTCTGGCTGGGGAACACATCCCCTACCTAGTATTATAAAACCAAAGCCTGTTGATGACCACCCAATGGAGGCTACAGTTAGGAATGTAAGGATTAATGGAATTAAGGTAAAAGTTTGTAGGAGAATTGATACGTTTGAACAGGCTTTATGTGAAACGGTTGCATCTCTTTTACCTTACTGTACTGTGGGGCTGGACATTGGATCTGACTGGGTAATGTTTCCCCGAGCTGGTATTGTAAAACAGAAGGCATGGAAATCTGCCCTTCAAGCAATGCTAATTGGACATGCTACATGGGAATCAGTAAGATGGCTCGAGCCCACACGGTGTAGAAGAGAAGCTGAGCGCTGGCAGGGACAAATTCTCTGTGCCATAGCCCTATGTAGAGCGTAGACTGGGGCTCATGGCAAAAGCCTCTGGGCACCTCCCAGTGACCAGTGCACCCTCTTTCACAGGAGTAAGCTAGAGAGGGGACAGGCTGCAGGCAAGATTAGAGTCCACTCACCTTCTGAGATTGATTTAAGGTTTCAGGTGGGCCAAAGGGCACCAAGCACTGATTGGAAATATCTCCCATTCCCACTTGGGACACAGGAGACAGCTCATGACTCTCTGTCCATGAGTCTACTGCCTCCAGACACATTGAACCCCTGTGCCTTTTCTTTGTAAACTCGACACCTACTTCTTTAGGACTTTCAAGGCTCCAGAATGGCTTTTATTTTCTGACAAATCACTGTTAGGGGAAATAGACAAGAGAAAGAAAATAAGCACATGTCAGGAAATCTCTTAGGTTTCAGAAGCAGTCCTGGGCTTACTGTGGACTCAGTATACTCGACCTTGTCCGTCTCTGTCCCCAGTTCTAGAGAGTGCCGCTCATCACTAGTATCCACAGCAATGACCCCAAGGTTCTGAGAGATTCTTCGTCATTAAACCAAGATAGAATTTTTCTGTTTAACTCTATAAACTAAGGCAGTTCAGCAGACTCAGACATTCTAGAAATGTGTTCAATAACAAAGGCCAGGAAAAAAAAGAGTTTTCTATTTGACCTCAAGTTGCACCAATAGAGAGGGGAAAAAAAACAATGCTATGTAGCCTACCCCTATTATTTGCCTTTAGCAGCATTTCCTAAAGTGGCTTACAGATAACCACAGTTCACAGAGATATTAATAGATATGAAAACAAGATCTATGATGGAATGAGTTTGGGAAATGCTAAGACAAAATTAAAAAGGTTTCTTCAATGCAGGACTTCTCAGAGACATTCCATTGTGAATCTCCAGTGTAGGGAGAGGTTTTCCCAAATGTATTGGCCAGGATGATATTTTAATGAACAGAGTTTCAGGGGCTGGCCCGGTGGCGGAGCGGTTAAGTGCGCACATTCCGCTTCGGCGGCCTGGGGTTCGCCAGTTCGGATCCAAGGTACAGACATGGCACCGCTTGGCAAGCCATGCTGTGGCAGGCGTCCCACATATAAAGTAGAGGAAGATGGGCATGGGCGTTAGCTCAGGGCCAGTCTTCCTCAGCAAAAAGAGGAGGATTGGCAGCAGATGTTAGCTCAGGGCTAATCTTCCTCAAAAAAAAAAAAAGAACAGAGTTTGAAAAATGTTGGCTCACATCCTTGCCCATTTTGCAGCACCCACCCCCTCCACTAGGCCACAAGCCTTGCCTCTCTTCCCAGAACTCAGGGCAAAATCTTGGATGGGAGAACCAGACTCAGCTGAAAGGGAAAAGAGGCCAAAATGGGTTGACAAAGAGAGAGTACTATACAATCAGGAGTGTATAATGGCAACTGGTCACCTTGCTAGTGCCTCTTGACTAGGAACTGCTTCCTCTCCTGCGTTACTCTAGACTCAGAACTCACATCAATCTGTTTTCAATATAAAGAGCAATTTTGTAGTGGCTTGAGCACCAGGAGACTGCATTTGTTCCCATCAAAGCCTTTGACAGAGTTGAACACCTGAATGCAAGGTGCTTTCCAGGAGGCCAGGTCCCTGCCAATTACCCTTTCATGTGAACTCTGCTAAGGAAGTTTATGAAATGCTTCCTTGCAAGTTTGTAGTGATTATAAACACCCTGTTGCCAACTGACATTTTGCTTCCATCATTTGCCCAGCAGGGACAATTGACAAGAATGGGCATCTGTCATACACGAAATTCTATCTTGGGGTGTCAGGTATGAAGAAGCATCATAGTGCTGGGGCCAAATCAGCAGTAATTTTACCACAACTTTTCTACTGCTAATTATTTTTTTCTTCATAGAGGTCTGACTCAGATTTATGCTTTCTTTTAAATGCCTCATCTCTGGCATTTATAATGTCTGCTAAAATATATGCTACTCAGAGCGTCAGAAAGACTCAGCTTTTAGACAAGGAGAAAGTGAGCTCATTTATTTACCTGACATAAATTACGGCATCAGCTTATTGTCATCCTTTTCCTTCTGACTTTCCAGAGATGCCATTTCTATTCTTCAGCTTAAATATATATACATATGTATTTAATTTATAATAATGTATTTATATTTGTACATATGTATACATATGTACAAATATATATATGTATATATATTTCCCCCTGAGCACACAATTCAAGGGGACCTCATTGTCCTTGTTGACAACCACATGACAGTACTCTTGGTTGGAGTTCAGTATTCCATACTGGGAGTACCTTGCCTACATCTGCTATAGAGGGAAGCAATTGGAAAAACATCATTCTGAGAGCACGGGACTCGTGAAAGAAAAAGATGGAAGTGGCAAGAAGCTAACTTGCAGTCCTGCATCTCCTTCTGAGGTCCTGGCCCTCAACTGCAGATGCCTCCTGAATACACCTGGCTGCACCACAAGCCTCTCAGACACAATGCCTACAACTAAATTTCTTATCTCCATATCTCCACCCAAAAAGTTTTTCCCCTTTAATTCCTCATCTTATTAAATAACACCTGCCAGAATCCTAGGAGTCATCTGAGACGCTCACTCTTTCCCTCATGTAACACATCCAGTCTCTCACTCAATCCTGTCAGTCTTACTTCCTAAATATTTCTTGAATCCATTTTCTCTATACACAAACACACACACACACACACACACACACACACATATACACCCCACACTGTCTTGGTTCAAGCCTAAATCATCTCTTCCAATAACTGTTTTATGCTTAACTGGTCTTCTTTCCTCCTGTCTTATCTTTCCTCCAAACAATTTCCCACCTGCCACACAGAAGTTTCTTTCTAAATACCAGCCTCGTTCTGTCATCCCTGGCTTCATGCCCACCAGGTATCTGAATCTTCTCCAGTGTAAAACCCACCCCTTTTCCATAGCACACAGGGTTTGGTAATCTGGACCCCACCTCTCTAGCCTCTCACTCCTTTCCTCTGTAGTCAACATCTTGCTCTTCCCCAACTACAGGAGAACATCTCGGCCCTAAAGGCCTTTGCGTATCACACGCCATTTGCTCTACCTAGAATGCCCATCCCCACCTGGCTGGCCTGGAAAATTCTTACCCATCCTTCAAGCCTCTGCCAAAGCGTTTCCTGCTTTTTTAAGACTTTTCTTACCCACTCCAAACCCACTCTCAGTTACAGGCTCCTTCTGTGTTTCCTGTAACATTCTAGGCACATCTCCGTCATAATAGATAACCTGTTGTATTTTAGTCATCTGTTGTCTCTTTCACCCACCAGACTGAGACCCCCACCTTAGTAAGCCTTGCACCTACCATAGAGGGCCTAGGGCATAAAGGTGTTTAACATGCCCATTTAACAATTAAGTGAGTGAAGGATGAAGTCCAGTAGCAATCCTGTCTTCAATTCTAGAAGATTTACTTCTGCTGCTGCCCTTCTTGTATAGCTGAAG
The DNA here is from genome assembly GCF_021613505.1 of Equus quagga. Lineage (NCBI taxonomy): Eukaryota > Metazoa > Chordata > Mammalia > Perissodactyla > Equidae > Equus > Equus quagga. Next base: position 34,249,597 of record NC_060276.1, read on the forward strand.
TATCTGGCCAGCTCTGTCACTCTGCTGATCCACTTTGAAATTGCTGTCAGCAAAAACCCTTGGCCTTTCTCCTACCTCCCTCATCCTGTACTTGGCCACTTACCCTGAGAGTAAAGCTCTATGTTGATCCCTATTAAACTTCATCTTGTTAGTTCCAGCTCATTGCTCAGGCTGTTGAAATCTTTCTGAATCTTGATCCTGTCATCCAATCTATTAGCTATCTCTCCCAGTCTTGTGTCATCTGAAGATCTAAGAAGCTTGCCATCTATTCTCATCCAGAGCATTGATAAAACTGTCAGACAGGCTTGGTAATTACTGGGTGGAACATTGGGCAGCTGTTAAACCGATACTTATGAGGACTCTGTATATATGCAAAATATGTAATTTTTAAAAACACAGAAATTATGTACACCATGATTGCAACTATGTGCAAATAGATATGCAAAAGGATGACAGTCTGTAAAGACAATCAAGAAACGGAACACAACGACAAGGTTGTATTTAGGTGGAAGGTTAATAATAGTCATAAAAATAATATTTGCTGGGCGCTAAGTCCAGGCGTTATTACAAAATGAGCTTTACATAAATTAACGCATTTAATCCTCACAGCCATGCCATAAGGTAGGCACTGTTACTATTACCCATTTTACAGATGGAGAAATTAGGGTACAAAGCAGTTAAGTAGGCTGCCCCTAGTCACATAGACGGTAAGGGCAGAGGCAGGATTTCAATCCAGGCATACAAGCTCCAGTCTGTGCTTTTATCCAGGGATGCAAGTGTAAGACTGGTTTTGTAAAGGTATGTAAAATTTGTTGTGCAAAGTTGCAATAATCATGAATACAGGTAAAGCTAAATAGGACAGAGCCATGACCTAGCCAGTCACTTGGGACTTCCTTGTAGACCATTACCATTCATTTGTGACTATTCTGACTTAATCAGTGGTGACTTCTCTACCCAACATTCAGCCCATAGTTTCCCATCTTATTTACATGAATACAAACTCAGTCCCCGTTAAAGGCCCTTCTTTTTGTTCTGACTAGGTTTTAAAGGTCCTTATTGTCTCCAGCTTTCCCCCCTAATTTCAGTTCATAGCCTTCCTGCTACAGTCATCACAGGAAATTGCCACTCATTTGTACTTTCCTTAGTTATATTCTTCTCCTGTTATCTTTTCTAGATTTATTCAACAAACATTTATTCAGCAACTAATATGTGCCAGGCAATGACGATACTGAGTAAGATGGCATCCTTGTCTTCAAGAAGTTCATAGTCTAATGGAGAACACAAGTAAACAATTATAATAGCTGCCATTTTTAATGCTTACTGTATGCTGAGCACAACGCTGAGTGCATTACATGCAGTATCTTATGTGATAGAGTAAGGTGGTTAAGTGTGAAGGCTTCAGAGTCAGAAAAGCTGGGTGCATATCCTACCTCTGCTATTTCTTGCCTGTGTGACCACTCTGTGCCTTATTTTCTTCTCTGAAAAAACAGAAGAATAATAGTAGCTAATTCATGGGCTTATTCTGAGAATCAAATATTACAATACATGCAAAACACTTGGGATGGAGTAAGAGAACAATAAATGTTAGCAATTAGTATTTATCCCATCAATATCCATTTTAGAGATGAGGAAACAAAGTTGAAAGAGGTCATGTAACTTTCCCATAGTCAAATAGTTAATAAGTGGAGGAGTCTAAAGTTTGCTCTTAGCCATTTCCCTCTACTGCCTCTATAGTGTGATATGTGCCTTTATGGAATAAGGCTAAGATGCTATGGGAGGACGAAAGAGGAGCATCTAACCCCACCTCGTAGGAAAGGACTCAGGACAGCCTTCTAGAGGAGGTGGGGCTTCAGCTGAGCCTGGCAGGTCAAACAGGAGTTGGGCAGAGAAGGAGACAGGATGGAAGTGGAGGCTAGAGGTTGGGAGCAGGGTAGGAGCATTCCATCCAGACTTAGAAGCTTGCCAAAGACATGGTGAAATGAGAAACTGCAGATCCAGGTACTGCAGAATGGGTAGGGATGAGGCCCAAGTGATAACTGTGCCTTTGCTCCATTTGGGTTATCACAGCACAACTTGTGATATAAGGGTGAGGTCACTGCTTTCTCCCAAGGAGGCTTTCTCTCCCAGTACGCCCTCCCATTCTTCTTCAGTGGTCTGCGTTAAGTCCAGAGGGGTAAATCCTCTCCATACTCCTTCTACCTTTTGAAAGATTAACTCCTCATCTCACAGATGAGGCATTCAGCAAGTGTTCAGAGGACTGCAGTTCCTATCTCTATTCTGCTGTGTCCCTCTTTGTTTTGTGAACTATTTATGGATGGCTCCCAACATGCACAAATTCCCCCTTAACCATCTGTCACAGATTTGGCTTCCATACATTTAATATCAAGTCCTCTTGAATCTTTGTATCTTTACTTTGTGTCCCTTCTTGAGCTAGCATGTTCCATATGTTTGTTTACTCTCTGCTAAATAAAAATGGACTGATGGTTTTCTCTAAAATCATTTCCTTTCAAATCAAAAAGATATTTTTTGGTATTAGGATTCTGGGGTTTGATCAACAAGTCTTTGCATTCCTGTGATGATTTTATTATGGACCTGGCCACCAACTAATGGCCCTCCTAGGTAGTGGCTCTTTCTCTGTGAATTCAATTGAATCTAGAAGCCACAGAGTTTCCCATAGAAGTCTCACCAAATTGCTTTTATCCAGCCCACTTGCCAGTTGCCCATTTTACCTGGCCATGCCTTTCAACAAGCCAGCTTCTCCTAGTGGCCAGACCACAGTGTAACATTTTGTGCACCACAATGAAGGCATTCTCACTACTAACCACCCAAACTGAGGAATGATCTTTTCTCCTTTTTTCCTCTCTTGTACAATTATGTCTCTAGGGTCTCCCTGACTAGAATATCACTGCAGTTGAGGGCAGATTTTTAAATGCCTGGACTTTCACTTTAGGCATCTTTGTATCGGTCATTGGAACAGCTAGTAATAAACTCTACCTCAAGCATTAACCATCGCAATTTTAACTATTATGGAGGTGGGGATGAAGAATGTAACCATTCTGGAGAAGCAACCAATTAAGTAAGACCCTAACAACATGTTGATGACATACTTGCCCTGGATTGTGGCCTTGTTGCCTGTCGTGCAATCAATAAACACTTATTGAATGTTTTCTGTATTCAAGGTCATTCAACTTCCAGGGACTCTGGTTCTTCAGAATGTCATTTCTATTTGCTGCAGCTGCTTCTGTTTTTTTGAATCGCATCTGCTCCTGCTTTTGTTATCCAGCTGCTGGACTAGCTGCTTGTGCCATTGCTGGACTCCTGCCTGCCCTAACTTCTAATGGACACTACCAGGTCCTGGCTCTGCCCTTCTCATCAGACCAGACTCCTGAACTCCATAATTTTTTCCATTTTTTGATCCTCTGCCTGGCTCTGTGATGCATTGTATTGCCTGGCCCTGACTTGCAGAGTCTCCTGGAAATTCAGATCCTGTGATAAGTCTGACTTGCCATGTTCTGGTTCTTGTGCCCTGGCCCCTGAACTCCAGACTCTCATCTTACTGTAGATTCTCAAATTCTTCACCAACTGGCACTTACTTTCATCAAACAAAAAGCAAACTTCCTTCTAGGCTAGCTCGCAAGCAATGTGATGCGGAAAAGATCATAAGACATTACCTATGATGATCAGAGAAGAGCCGTTCAACAGATTGAAAAGAGCCATGTGCATTTTGCCCAGGCAGCCCTGTAAGAAGGCCCCTGAGAGTCAGGCCAGCGCAGACCACAGCCTTCATCAAAATGAACTAACCCTGGGGTTGGCCCAGTGGCACAGCAGTTAAGTTTGCACGTTCTGCTTCTCTGCGGCCCAGGGTTCACTGGCGCGAATTCCGGGTGCACACATGGCACCACTTGGCAAAAGCCATGCTGTGGTAGGCATCCCATATATAAAGTAGAGGAAGATGGGCATGGATGTTAGCTCAGGGTCAGTCTTCCTCAGCAAAAAGAGGAGGATTGGCAGCAGTTGGCTCAGGGCTAATCTTCCTCAAAGAGAAAAAAACATGAACTGATCGCATTGTGCAGCCTACTGACTGTGCAATTGTCAATGGGACCGGAATCTTCCAGACTTTAATCCATTGATAACAGTAATAGTAATAGTTAACATGTATTCATTCATTTATTCAACAAATATCATTGAGTGCCTATTTTGTGCCAGGTACATAGTAGCTGTATGTCTCTGCCCTCATAGAACTTACATTCTAACAGGGACAGGCAGAAAATAAACATTTAAACAAAATATTATTTAATAATATAATTTTAGGGAGTGTTTAGTGCTACAAAGAAAATTAAACAAAACAATGGGATAGAGAATAATTGGCAGAGCTGCTTTTGGTAGAGTGACCAAGGAAAACCTCTCTGAGAAAGTGACATTTGAGCTGAGACTTCATTGATGATAAGGAGACAGCCATACAAAGATCCTGAGGACGACCACTCCCAGACAGAAGGAATCTTTAAAACATTTCCCACACACCCCCAAAATGAACCCAAGAACAAACCCCTAAACCTCTCAAAATACACTGGACTCTGAAAACAGCACATTTTGAGCAATTGGAAAAGTACATATATTCTTAAAGTAGCATTTCTTATGTTCTGCACCTCTTCTGTGTGTTTGGGAAATGGTTGATTTGTGCCACCCATAAGCTAGCAGCATTTTATTGCTGTATGCACAGATTTCTGAATATAAGACAAAGGAAACCCTAGACACCAAAAAAATCATTGCAAAGTTACACATTTGGATGAGGAGACTATGAGAGGAAACAGTAATTTGTGAAGCCATCTAATATAGAATAATGCAGTGATTTGAGGAGGTCAGACAGACCTGGATTTGAATTCTGGCTTAGCTCTTGTGGCAGGATGACCTTGGGTAAGTCACTCAGTCTCTTAAGCTCTGTTTCCTCAGCAGTAACGATAAAGTTTTTAGAAGGATCATAATGACAATGTGTGTAAAAGTGCCTAGTATGCTTATATAGTAAGTTCTCAATAATGGTTAGTTCATGTAACATTAAAAATTATTCAGGGGGCCAGCGCCGTGGCCCAGTGGTTAAGTTCGCGCTCCCCACTGCAGTGGCCCAAGGTTTCGCAAGTTCGGATCCTGGGCATGGACATGGCATAATTCATCAGGCCACGTTGAGGCAGTGTCCCACATGCCACAACTAGAAGGACCTACAACTAAAATATGCAACTATGTACTTGGGGGGGGGTGGTTGGGGAGAAAAAGCAGGAAAAAAAAGATTGGCAACAGTTGTTAGCTCAGGTGCCAATCTTTTAAAAAAAAAATATCCATATAAAGTGTTAATTCAAGAAACCTTAAGCTTCCTCCACTGAGCTGAGCACCATTCTGGGCCCTGTGGGAACCACAAAAGAAGTATCAGAAATGTTTACTCAGCAAGTGTCAGAGCTGAGATTTTAATCCAGAGAAATTTAACCCAAGCACCATATTCTTAACCACTGCATTTCCTGCCTCTATGTAATTAGAAAGGTGGTCTGAAGAAGAAGGAGAAAGTTTGGTAGCGGAAGTAGCCCTTGAAATATGTTTTTGAAAAATTTAGGCTCTGTGTAGACTGAGAAGAGGGAAATGGTATTCCACGTGGAAAGACACAGCATAAGACGCAGAAACAAACTGACCTGGCTGGTTTGTGTTGGAGAAGAGACCAAAATGTGTGAGATCCTCAGTCTACCCGTTGAGGTGCCAATCTGGCAGCCCCCTCGTAAAGCACATCACTTCACGTTTTTGCTTTCTTTTCTTACTCTTCCTAGAGAATTAACTAATCTGCTCTTTGATCTCTTTCAGGCTCTTTGAAACCCTTCAGTCACTCTTCTGGTCTGTATTTGGCCTTTTAAATCTCTATGTCACCAATGTGAAAGCGAGACACGAGTTCACAGAGTTTGTGGGAGCTACCATGTTTGGGACGTACAACGTCATCTCCCTGGTAGTGCTGCTGAACATGCTGATCGCCATGATGAACAACTCCTACCAGCTTATTGCTGTGAGTAGCTTTGCTTTACAAGGGTAGTGACCTTGGTTTCAGAAATGGTTGTGTTGACATGGTGCCCATTGGAAGCTCAATGAAACAGCCTGTATGCCTCAATTATTTTACACTAGCTTTCCCAGTTGTTAGATTGAATTTTTTCTTTCCAAGGCAACTCAGTTTGGACTCTTAGTGCTTTGAATCTCAGTAACCTAGAAGTTCTAGTTAGTAAGACTTTCTGGTTACCTATTAAAAATATTTTTAAATCTCTGAATCCATTTTCTTGCCTTAGTAAGGAGAGCTCAGGAAGTATGAGCACAGTTTGGCTACAACTTGTCATCTCACTAATCTCCAGGTTTGATTGAGCTGTTCCGGTTCTCCAGGCAGGAGGGCCTTATCTCTCTTCACTCCAAACATCTCCCTCCCCAAATTGAACATTTCATTGCCAAGGACAACCTTCTCAGACAGAGAGTAGCTATTTTTTGATCAAGAATATATGAGTAACTGCAATCCACTGTGAGACACTCTTAAGTAGAGTCCATCACTGAATCTTTTTAGACCATCATGTTACCATTTGGATCAGCAGTGTTTATTACTCTAAACAAGAAATGGCAAAAGTATTAGGACACGGGATCTGTCCAAACTCTGCCCTGGTTTTTGATGCTGATGTAAATATCTAACTTTAGCTTATTTTCTTATGATCTGCCTATCATTTATAGAAATGGAGTATCAACAAAGGAGTTCTGACTATCTGAGGTCCTGTTTAGTTGAGTACCAGTGAACTTGGACATTTAGCTCATATCAAGTAACTAGATCATCCCCGTGGGTCCATCTGTTGCTGAAAGTTTTTGCTATAGCAGAGAAGGCATAGAAAGAAAAGACCTGAGTCCTTTCTTCTTTCATAGATGCTATTTCTTAGATTTGTTTTGCCACTGAGGAGTCAGTTAACCTATAGAAAAGAAGCTTAAATTATTGGTTACATACGTATGTATATGTGTGTGTATATAAATACATATGTACACAGATATTGTCCATATTTTATAAATATTATTGGTGGTAGTGAATATCTGTGATCCATGTCCACTAAGGACAAACCAAAAAGGAATGGGTTTATGTTGTAGTGGGAGACTTTGGGGTTATCCTAGCCATAAATGGCAATGAAGTATATTCCTCTAGGTGGGTTTGTAGAATTTCTCTCACTGGAGAGTTTAAAAAATCAGAATATAAAATTATCGACTAGGATGGTTTAGATCTTAGGTATTTAGGTGGGGAATAAGGGAGGGGAGTATAGTGAAAAAATGTATTAGGAGCTAGAAGACCAGGGACTCTAGTCCTAGTTCTGTCATTTATAACTGTGTGACCTGGGGTAACTTACTTTCCATTTTTGGACCTCAGTTTCTTCATCCAAAGAATTAGGGGGTTGAAATGGATGGTGTTTTTTTAGTTTTATTGAGCTGTAATTGACATATAACATTGTGTAAGTTTAAAGTGTACAATGTGATGATTTGATACACAAATATATTGCAAAATGATTACCATAACAAGGTTAGTTAAGACATCCATCACCTCACGTAAATTACTTTTTCTTGTGGTGAGAACACTTAAGATATGCTCTCTTAGTAACTTTCAAGTATACGATACAGTCTTGTTAGCTATAGTCACCATGTTGTACATTAGTTCCCCAGAACTTATTCATCTTCTAACTGGAAGTTTATACCCTTTGACCAACATCTCCCCATTTCCCTCAGCCCTAGGCCCCTGGTAACCACTATTCTACTCTCTGTTTCTGTGAGTTTGGCTTTTTTTTTCTTTTAGGAAGATTAGCCCTGAGCTAACTACTGCCAGTCCTCCTCTTTTTGCTGAGGAAGACTGGTCCTGAGCTAACATCCATGCCCATCTTCCTCTACTTTATATGTGGGATGCCTACCACAGTGTGGCTTCCCAAGCGGTGCCATGTCCACACCCGGGATCCGAACCGGCGAACCCCGGGCCGCCAAGAAGCAGAACATGCAAACTTGACCGCTGTACCACCAGGCCGGCCCCTGAGTTTGGCTTTTTTAGGTTGCACATGTAACTGAGATCATACAGTATTTGTCTTTCTCTGTCTGACTTATTTCACTTAGCATAATTCCCTCCCGTTTCATCCCTGTTGAAACAAATGGCAGGATTTCCTTCTTTCTCATGGCTGAATAATATTCCATTGTGTACATATATATATATATCATATTTTCTTTATCCTTTCATCCATTGATGGACACTTACATTGTTTCCATGTCTTGGCTATTGTGAATAATTCTGCAATGAACATGGGGTATCTCTTCAAGATAGTGATTTCATTTCCTTTGGATATGTACCCAGAAGTGGAATTGCTGGATCATATGATAGTTCTATTTTTAATTTTTGAAGGAACCTCCAAACTGTTTTCCATAGCGGCTGCACCAATTTACAATCCCACCAACAGTGTGCAAGCGTTCCCTTTTCTCCACATCCTCACCAACACTTGTTCTCTCGTGTCTTTTTGATGATAGCCATCCTAACAGATGTGATATGATATCTCATTGTAGTTTTGATTTGCATTTCCCTGATGATTAGTGATGCTGAGCACCTTTTCGTGTACCTGTTGGCCATTTGTATATCTGACTCGATGGTTTTTAATATCCCTGCCAGCTCTAGTATCCTGTGAGTCTGGGTGTCTACAGATGAACAGGATAGCCTTGCAATGTCCTTTCTAGCTCTGAAATTCTATTCATCTGTTGCTTTGGAAATGTAATATAGTTCAATTTCATTCTTTCCCCAAACCAGATAGTTCAAACCCAACTAGACTAAGAACTCTGAAATAATCTGTTCTCACTCTTAGTCTGTCTCTATAAGGGAGATAGGCATAGAATCTCAGGGGGTTATTTTTCTGCCCCTATGTCTGGCATCCTAACCCCCTACTCCTGTCAATGATGGCAGTATTCATGCTGAGGCATTTGTCATTTTCTCCTTGGGTGTCTTGCAACTGAATGCTCCTAAGGGCAGTTGAAAAGGGAGAGATTTTCTTGTCACCTAATGCAGGGCTGTAGTGTCTCCCACAGAGCTCAGTGACATTTTGCTAGGAAGGGTGGCAATCATCAACTCCAGCTCTCTTGTCACCGCCTGCTGGTAGTAAGTTGTGTTTTAATGCCACCTATTGCTGCACTTGAAGAAAACACCTTGGCTTGGGGAGGGGGTAGGTTGTATGGAGACGGCCTGAATGGGGTCTTGAATACTACCTGCTTCCTTGGGATCCTCTGGTAATGTGTCTTTATCATTTGGAACTGAATCCGGTGGGATCCTGATATGGGACACCCTGATTGCAAAAATATCTGCATCTGTTTAAGTGGTAAAGCCCAGCAAATAGGTTTGACTGATATGGAGGAAAGGTTACAGGAAGGGAAGCCACTGAAGATAAATCTCTCCTACTTCAAAAGGTATCATAGGCTGACGCAATCTAAGTAGAGGCTCAGTTGTTGACTTGCTTCACTGTGACCCTGTCCAGTGTACATTCTAGGACAGGGCTCAAGAACACCAGGTAATAGCAATCGCTTGAACAGTTGAGCCGTTTCTCAGTGTTCTGTGCAGGCTGCAGAGCTGTTGGTGGAGTGGATATATGGCTCTATGGCAATTTGTATTTCTACGCCAGAGAAGGCTCCACTGCAATAGTGCGTAGAGTCAGCCTCAAGATACGGGGAAGTAGGGAATCACTCCAAGCCTGCGCTCTGTGCTCCCAGCGAGCATCAGCAGGTGAAGCCAGCCATATTGTATATTATTATTGTTGTTTGCAATTAGCAAACATTTATATCTCCCTCAAGCTGCTTATTTCCCTCTGTGACACTTCTTTCAACAAACCCACCTTGTCACTGATGTTCCTGATGTGTATGCTCCCAGTTCCATCAAGTGAAACTGCCCCTGATGCCATTTTAATCCAACTCACCCATATAAAAATATTAGGTGGAAGAGAGAGATCAGTCCCACAAAGTTCATTGACCTTAGGCCCTATTCCTACCCCCAACTCACCCACACGGGGCATCTCTGTTGCCTGAGGTTGGTCCTTCTAAAACATGAGGCTCATGATGATCCGTGATATAGCCTCATTCAGCAAGTTAATAAGAACCCTCGGTTTCTTTGGTTGCTGTGGAGCATTCACTCTAACACTGAGAGTAAGTAAATAGCACTTGCCTCACTGAGCCACATCTGCTGGACGGCTTCAGAAGAACCCAAATACATAGGATTAGTTGTCTCCCTTAGGGTGGCAGCATTTGGAGGCTCAGATGATACATGGGCTCTCCCACTGCAGAAGACAGCCATGCAAATGAAGACATTCATCAGAACAGACCCAGCACTGCAAAGACAGCAGGCAAGGCTGGAAGGGGCTGCTGTACATCATCAAAGCGCCAAGGAGGGCAGGTGGTCACCCTGCCCTCCCCCAGTCATCTGAGACCAACCTCAGACTCTCAGAGCATAGAAAAGAAAGCAGTGCTTCACACACTACACCATGATTTGTAACCCTCTAACCAGGCAGATAACAACTGCTATGTACTGATAGAGCACACAGTTGTCAAAATTTTGAAATATTTCCATACCAGTTATTAAATAGCTGTCACTCCAGCTGTTCCCTCTGGGACACTTCCCGCCCCCCCGCAAACACCCCTCCGCCCCCCTCTCCCACCCACCCCCCAACGGGACCACCACCCGGGGACGGATCAACGC
>NC_060276.1:34260446-34368244 GCF_021613505.1 Equus quagga
TCCAGCAAGTAAAGGGTAACACCTGGAACTGCAGGTATTTTTCATGCCCCTGCTCCAGTGCTATTGGTGGCATACATTCTGATTGGTCAGTTTCTTGAATATCATTGTGGTAGGCAGAATCCTAAAACGCTCCCCCAAGATTTCCCACCCTAATTGTCAGGACTGTGAATATGATGAGATAACACACTTGCACATATGTTGCTTTACATGGCAATAGGGATTTTGCACATGTAATTAAGTTTACTAATCGGAGAGATTATCCAGGTGTGCCTAATCTAATCACATGAGTCCTTTAAAAGACGAGTATTTTTCAGCTGGTGGCAGAAAAAGATGTCAGAGATTCGAAACACAGGGAGGATTTGATGTGCCATTGCTGGCTTGAAGATGGAGGAAACCGTGTGATAAGAAATGCAGATGGTCTCTAGGAGATGAGAGTGGCCCCCAGCTGACATCCTGTAAGAAAATGGGGACCTCAGTCCTATAACCACAAGGAAATTAATTCTGCCAACAATGTATGTGAACTTGGAAGCAGATTCTTCTCCAGAGCCTCTAGAGCTCAGCCACGTTGACACCTTGATTTCAGCCTTGCAAAGAAGGCCAGTGTGACTGAAGTGGAGTACACAAAGCAGAGAGAAGTAGGAGATGAGGTCAGAGAGTTAATAGGCGTGAAGAACAGATCGTGCAGGGCCTAAGAGACCTTTGTAAAGACTTTGGCTTCTACTGTGAGTGAAATGGGGAGCCGTGGGAGGGTTTTGAGCATAGGAGATACATGATCTAACTTTCATTTTAATAAGATTGCTGTGGCTGCTTGAGAAAAGACAGAAGTGACGCAGCAGCAAAGACAGAGAGACCAATTATAAGACCTTCGCATTAACCAAAACAAGAGCTGATGGTGGCTTAGACCAGGGTGTTCATGATGGACTCAATGAGAAGTGTTGGATTCTAGATATATTTCAAAAATAGATCCAGTTTGCTGATGGATCAGATGTGGGGTGTGAGCAAAAGAGAGAAGTTAAGGATGACACCAAGATTTTGGGCCTGAGTAACTGGAAGAGTAGAGTTATCCCTTACTGAGTTGGGGAAGAGTGGGAAAGGAGCAGGCTTGGGAGGGGGCAGAGATCCAGAGTTGAGTTTTAGGCACTGGAGTTGCAAATGCCTGTTAGACATCTGAGTGGAGATGTTGGGTAGGCAGCGGTCTACAGGCCTAGAGGAGAGGTCCAGGCTGGAGATAGAGATCTGGGAGTCATCAGCATGTGCATAGTATTTAAAGCTGTAGGACTTGGTAAGATCACTAAGGGAGTGAGTGTTGGTAGAAAAACAGAAGAGGTCCAAAAATGAGGCCTAGAGCACTTTAGTGCTCTAGGAAAGACAGGATAGATCTCCCAAACAGACTAAGAAAGAACAACCAGAGAGGTAGGAGAAAAATCAGGATAATCCACTATATTATAATACTGTATTATTCCCGGTATACTGATAAGGTCATGTGCTAGAGAGTGGTAGAGACTGGATTTCAATTGAAGTAGTGTAACCCCAAGACCCAAACACAGAACCACTAACCTATCACATAGACGCTTACCTTGAGGCCAAGAAGCACCCGAAATGCACTTCATTACAAGGTCCCCAGCACACCTTCTTTCCTTCTCCAGTTATATCACAACTCTGAACTATCCAATCTCCTTGTCCTACCTGTTCCAGTGACTAAAGATTTCATTAGGATAGGAGTCACTGACGCTTATTCCAACCTACCTATGTCTGTCTCTTAGCTCCCAAGAACTGTTTCTTAAGAAAACAGAACAAAACAAACCCTGTCAGCTTTCAGTCCCACAGAACAGTCCAAAACATGGAAGCTGTAAGTCTATGGGATAGCATAGCCCTATTCCAAGTGAAGGAGTTGCTCAAATCAAGCTATAGAAATTTTATGACATTGGAACAGAGCCATTTCAAATTTTAATAACTATCTCTTCCCTTTGAGATGCGCTCAAGCAATCTAGATATTGATTGTCCTCATTGAAGCTTGTGCTTTCCCTGTTGCCACATCATTGTCTGGACTCTGATGAGGGATTGCTACATTTCTCTAACAAGAAAGCAAAGATTCAGAACCACAGAGGACATTGCCCCCCGCCCCCCCACCACCTTGGGTAATGTGGAACCTGTGAAACCCTGCTGAAAATCTCATTTCAATCTACAACCTACATTTTCTGGTAGGTTCTGAAAAATACATAAGGGCTAGGTGCTATAAATGATATAAAGGGAAAGATACAGTTGATGCCTTTAAAAGGGAGCTTAAAGTCTAGTTTAGAGGGAAAAGTCTGACATGAGTAAAGTAACAATAGTGCTATTATCGTGAGTATATAGTAGCAGTGATTACAGACAGCATGGGCTCAGGAGTAGTCAGACTGCCTGGATTTGAAACCTGGACTGCCACTTAGTGTGGTTTGGGGCGACTTGACTTCCTTCTGCCTTATTTGATTGCTCGGTAAAATGGGGATGATAATTAGGCTTATTCATCTGCTACTTAGTCTTATTCCCTGTCCATTTCCTGCTCTGCTCTGTCTCAAGGAAACTACATTCCTCACAGTCCCTTGCCCTTTGTTGCCCTGGGTTGACCAACCAGAAGGTAAGAAGAAAATGAAAAGCTAGAATATTGCTTTCTCATCCCCAACCTCACTTTTTGTGGCACCTCCAGCAGCAGGTGTATTTCCTATGGGGCTCACCTCAAACTACCACCAGGCATCCCCTCCCTCCCTGGCCTCAGCTTTTGCAGCTTTTGCAGCTTTTCCCCTCCTTGGCTCTAGCTGCCGCCAGATAGCCCCAGTCTTTGGGCTCTTGTAACACCACTCGCCACCTCTTCCTGTTGTCCCTCCAACTCTAGGGACAAGAGGGGCTTCCTGTTGTTGCTAATCTCTGAGTTGCCTCACTGATGCCTGTTTGGCTTCTTAGTTCTTCCATAATCTGTGTACCAATCCATGTATGAAGTCTCCTATTTTTTTTCCTAAAGATCGGCACCTGAGCTAACAACTGTTGCCAATCTTTTTTTTTCCTGCTTTTTCTCCCCAAATCACCCCAGTACATAGTTGTATATTCTTCTCATTGTGGGTCCTTCTAGTTGTGGCATGTGGGATGCCGCCTCAGCAGGGCTTGATGAGAGGTGCCATGTCTGTGCCCAGGATCCAAACCAGCGAAACCCTGGGCCACTGAAGCGGAGCGTGCGAACTTAACCACTCAGCCACTGGGCCGGCCCCTATGTTTGAAAGACCTAGAGTGATTTCTGTTTTTCTGGCTGCACCACAACCAGTACCTATCTAATTGGGTTGTTGTGAAGTTGGTTTAGGAAGTACAAATTGGATTGAGCCTTGAAGGTCAAATTTGGCAAGACAGAGGAGTGGAAGTAGCTTTCAGATCTCATTTCTGGCAGGGAAATAGCTTGCACACCAGCAAGAATCGGCATGATGTTTATTGGAGGCAGTAAGAGTGTAGGAGCTGGCCTCACTCCTTTCTGCCTCCAGTCCTTTGATTCTCCACAAAAATACCTTCAAATCAGAATGAAGTCCTCCCCGCACCAACAGAGAATATGCCCCAGCAACGAGGAGAAGCACGTAGAGGAGTCACGTCTCTAAGAGCTGGATGACAAAATTCAGAGCCCACCTTTAGAAAATTAATAAAAAAGAGATGAAGTCTGCTTTTGTGGCTTCCCACATCTGAGCCTTCATTCTGTTGTCTACCTGGCTCAGCACAGCACCCCGAGCTAACTGCCTTACCCGGATAAGCCCCATGCCTCCACCTCTAGGCCCAAGCTGAGCTCTTTTTCAGTTCTAAGGCTTAGAGAAGTCAGTAAGAGCAGTACAATGAATAAGAATATCTGGCATATAAACAAACCTTTATTAAATGCCAGGCACTGGACTGTTTTCCGCCTATCATCATCTTAACTAGGATCAATAATAACTACCATTTATTGAGCACTTATTATGTGCCAGACACTATACAAAATACTTTTCACACATATTATCTCATTAAATCCTCACAACAACCTTATGAGGTATGTACTGTTATCAATTCAATTTTATAGTTGAAGAAACTGAGGCACAGAGATCAAAGTGACTTGCCCAATGGTACACTCTTAATAAGGGCACTGTTAGGTCTGTCTGACCCAAACTTACAATGATACCACACCTCCTCTTTTCCAGCCTACATCCCAACCCCCAGACCCTGATGCACACCTCCTACCCCACCCCCACCCAACCTCAGACTCCCCCAGCTTCACCCTTCCTGTTGGTTCGCTGGCCCCCTGACTATCCCCTGAGTTCTAACCAGAGGGATCTTCTAAGGAGTCTTTCCCTTGGTTCTGGAGACTAAGTGCCTTATCCATTTCCCTGAGCTCAGATTTCCCCCACTCATCCACCCAGTAGCTCTCTTTTTCTCCTTTAGTATGCTCACCAGACTTCAAACTTCTGATTTCTTCTCAGCTCTGCCTCTAACTCCCAGCCTCCCCAAATAAGCATTCAGACAATTCATCGGAGATCACCACACCCACAAAGGGTAAAAAGTTCTGCCCTACCAAGCTCATTTGAATGACAAGAACTCTTCATTCAACTTACGCATCCTGCCTTAAGGCCTCTCAGCCCTGTTCCTTCCCAGACAGCTCTTGCATACGAAAAGCCTCTCTTGAAATTGTATCCACAGAGGCCAATGGGCTGTCCAAAGTCCAGCTTCAGGGGAGGAGGGAGGAGCATTCCCTCTGCAAACACTGCAGGGGGCACCAAAGGCTGACTTTTCAGACCTGGCAACTTGCCTGGCCCGGCACTGGCCCTCCCCCTGGTGGTCTGACACAGAAATGGATTTCTCCATTATTCTGCGTCAATGCCCACTCCTGGTTTTGTCAGCAAGCTGTCTGAAGCCCGTATCTGCTGGGGATGAAAGCTCTTCGCCTCAAAATGCTGAGGGTATACTTTGGCAGGTCTCTGCTGCCTTTGATGCCTGCTGCTGCCTGGTAATGATTTTGATGACTGACAAAGATGCAAGTGAGAATGGGGAGAGGACAAATGAAGGGAAGTGGACTGTGTTTCCCTGTGCTAAAGGGCAACCAAACAGGGCAGATGCCTGGGCTGCTCCTCTGCATTCCAGATTCACCTGTCCTGGATGTTCGTCAGGAACATCAGTAGTTGTCATGGAGACTATCTTGCATAACTCAAAATGAAACAGGACCAACTATGAGAATGACAGGAAGGACCTAATGCCCAAAGAATACCTCTGCCCATCTGCTGGCTGATGTCCTTAACTCTTTCATCCATTCACTTAGTAAATTGACAATAAATATCTCTTGGATGGATAAACGAATAACTTTAACAAATATTTATTAAGTGACTACTATGTACCACACTATGTTCTTGGCGCTGGGGATAAAATAGGTGACAGGTGAAGAAGGCAGATGCAGTCCCAGTTCTCATGGGGTCTATAACCATGGAACTACAGTTTCAAATTTCACTATTTGCATTTCATTTCTTTACCTTAAGATTGCCCTTAATCTTTTTTGGATCATGGGTTGCTTTGATAATCCAATCAATATGGGCAAGAAAAATGCACATATGAGCAAAAATGCATAAAATTTAGCGTAAAATCTCAGAGGATTCATAGACATCCTCCCACTGTCAGAAATCCCTCAACTTAAGACCTTGTCCCCAGTTATAAGGCAAATACATTTTGAGCTGTTAGTAGGTCACTTAGTAGTTAGTAGAACTCAATACAAATGAGTCCAACCCCTTAGTGAGATCAGGTTTTCATACGGGGACAAGCAAGTGAGAGATACCATGGGGGAAATATATCTGAAGAAGACTGGGGAGAGGTACCAACAAGAAAAAGAGATTGGAGGCACTGAAGGAAAATGTCACCATCATCAAAGTTTTGTAAAGAATCAGGTCTGTGCAAACAGTCCCCAAGCCAAAGGTGCCTTCAGCCCCTACATAAAATAACATCAATGGACAATCTGAAGATAAAAATGATTGTGTTTGTATTTCAAAAGATTTCAGAGTTGAGACTCAAGAATTGTTCTTTGTGGAAGACCTGGCCTTCCTATGGATTGCTCCCTGAATG
The DNA here is from genome assembly GCF_021613505.1 of Equus quagga. Taxonomy (NCBI): domain Eukaryota; kingdom Metazoa; phylum Chordata; class Mammalia; order Perissodactyla; family Equidae; genus Equus; species Equus quagga. The sequence continues at coordinate 34,266,534 of NC_060276.1, forward strand.
TTCTCTTCATAGGCTACAAATGATATTTGTGGACAAGTCAAATGCCCTTGACCCAAAGGTCACTGTCGGGAAGTGTGATTCTTCTTGGCTTCTACCTTATTCCAATTATTCTTGTTCTGGGCACCAGGAATCAGTTGACTGGAAAGCTAAGTGATACAAATGTTCTTTAATTTCTGAGCAGCTTGAGGTTTACAAACTAAATGTGAACTCTGAGTTATTAATATTAATAAGCTCCCTCTCTTCCTGCAGTCACAGGAGCCCTATGTTTTAGCCCAGCTCAATGTGAGAGACAGCATGGGCCAGGAGGTGTGCTTTAGCTACAACACAGAAGTCAAAATACCCAGAAAGAGCATCAGAGATTACAACCCACTGCATTACTCTGCCTTTTACTTGAGATCTGACAGCAAAATTACATTGTCTCAGCTGTCAAGGTAAATCTGCTTTTGTTTAAAAGAAGAAAATAGAGGAAATCTAAGAGTAAAAATGGGGAGGAAGGGGAATTGTATTTCTCTCCTTCTTATTCTTTTTTCTTCCATGACAGGATTTTGCTTTTTCCTCTGTTCTCTTTCCCAATTTGGCCTGAGTGGTTGAACTTATAGAAGTACTTGGGCCTGTGAAATTACGAGCTAATCATGAAGGTTTGATGAAAAATATATTTATCTCAAAGCTGCTTTTAATAAATGTGGCATATCAGGAATTTCCCATAGTGAGAGAAAAGAAAGTATTGTAGGCCTCCTCATTCATTAGAAAATCAACACCAATTATTAGAGAAGGCTTGGACTGCTGGAATTAGAATCGTCTCAACTGACTCCTAGCCCTGAAGCTTTCTGGAGGTACAGAGAACTTTCCATCAGTCGATGGATCCGCTAGGAGGTTATGCCACAGAGTTTTCTCTTAATACTTTATTTCTTACAGGAAGTCTAACCAATGCAAAGATACTTCATGCTGAAGTTCCTCCATCCTTAACCAGGATACACTCTCTGACACATAGTATGCCCTCACTTAATATCTATTGAATAAATGAACAAATTAATAAATTTTTAATGCATATGACTTCCCGGGAGAATATTTTGAAGTGTGAAAACGGCAACTGACAAAGCTGACCAAACCTAAGCTTATTGTCCTCTAGTGCAGGGGATGGCAAATTTTTTATGTAAAGGGGCAGATGCTGAATATTTTAGGCTTTGTGGACTGCAAAATCTCTGTCACAGCTATCCACTTCTGCTCTGATAATGTGAAAGGAGCCATAGAAGATACATAAACAAATGGGCGTGACTGTGTGCCAATAAAACTTTATTTATGGGCACTGAAATTTGAAATTCATGTAATTTTCAAGTGTCAAAAAATATTATTCTACTTTTGATTTTTTTCAACCATTTAAAAATGTAACAACCATTCTTAGCTCCCGGGCTCCACAAAACCAAGAGGCAGGCCAGATTGGGCCTGCAGGCTGTAGTTTGCTCACTCTTACTCTGTTTCCAAATGTGTCTCTTTTCTATCTTTGTGGACTGAAGCTTCCTGAAGACAGGGGTTCTGCTTTAGGTTTTCTCTATGTTTCCCTGGTACCTATTGAAATGTGGGACACATAGTAGGTACTCAATCCTTTCTCATTGATTGCTAGGGAGAAGCTTGGGGAAATTTCTGATCTATAGTTTGTCAACCATGTAAAAAATACAAAATGTAAATTTATATCCATTGCAAGTGGTTAGTGTTTGGAGATCAATAAATCCCATGGCTGGGTAGGGGCATTTTCTAATTGAAAGCAATTCTGCCTAGAGGATGGATTTCATAATTATAGTTAATATAGGGCTTTATACTTTCCAAAGCACATTTGCATATATTGTCTTCTTTGATTCTCACAAGAACTCTGTGAAAATAGGCACTATTATCTGCTTGTTACAGAGGGGAAACAGGCTTCCAAAGGTTGAGACTTGCCCAAGGTTATATGGCAAGTTAGTTCATTCATTCATTCATTCATTCATTCATTCTATAAGGACTTGAGAGTCTGCTATGTGTAAGGAACTAGGTCAAAGTGAACTCAGTCCAGTGACTCCTCAGGTGATGAAGCAATCTAAAAATAAGATTTTATTTCACATATAAATAAAGCAGCTTGAGGTTTAGAAACTTAATGTGAACTCTGAGTTATTAATATTAATAAGCTCCCTCTTAGAAGTATGGCCTTGGAGGTTAAAAGTAAGCTCCTGATAAATGAGGCTGGAAGTTGGAAGACATGCTATGACAATCTAAGTACGTGAGACCAGTAACAACTCCAAATGGGGACAGACTTATAGATTTTCCCATGCCCAGGTGATTAAGACGCACCCCTCTCTTCTGCCCAGGCTCAGAAAGGAAAGCTTTGATTGGCTTAATCCCAGTTATCTCTGAAAATTGCAGGGCAAGCTCGGCAAAGCATCCCTCTCACCACCATCTGATTGCTTCTGTCCTCCCACAGGAAAAGATTCCCCCACTCCCCAACTGAGTCAGGCAGTGAGGCAGAACAATCTGTGTCTCTTTTAAGGGCTCAATTTACATTTCTGGAGACCCCCAGAAAAGGTGACAAGCAGTTCAGCGGGCTTCAGGACTGCCACATCTGTCGCGAATGATGCTCCCAGAATTGTGCAGTGTATGACCTGCACAGCTGAATACCCAAGTCCTTGCAAAGGTCTCTTCTGAAGCAGAAAACGCTGAAGGAAACAAGCAGGAGAGAAACCCTGGCAGACAGAGGCCTGGCCAAGTTTATACAGGAATGTTTGTCAAAAATCTCAGAGCCTTGATCAGGCTGTTTCTGCACATTTTGAAGGTGCCTTTTTGACACACAGGAGTGAGCATGTTGCTTATTGTGAAATCCCACTCAGTGCATTTCCCAAAGAGACAGTATACCTTAGTGGTTAAGAGCTTGGGTTCTAAAGTCAGCCCAATCCAGTTTGAATTGTGGCCCACCAGTTTCTACCTGTGTGTCCTTGGGCAACCTTCTTTGCTCTGGTGAGCCTTAATTATAAAAAGGAAATAGTAATAGAACCTACCTCATCAGGTTTTTGTGAAGACTAAACAAGATGATATGCTTGAAAAATGATACATAGTACTGATGCCCCCTTCCTTTACATATCTGCCTTGGGATCTTCGATTAATTCCTTCTACAAAAATCTGTTGTAGACCTGCCCTCCGCCAGGCTCTACAACTGGGCTCTAGGACTGCAATAGTGAATAAGTCAAAGTTCCTAACCTCAGCAGGCTTTCCTTCTAGTGGAGAGCCTAAAAATAAGTAAAGAGAGACAAATCCATTCGTCATCTGTGATGACTGGTATGAGAGAACAGGACAGGGTGGTGCGAGATAGAGTAATGGGGAAGCCCACTCTAAACTGGTTGCTCAGGCCAAGCCTCTTAGAGGAGGTGATGCCTGAGCTGAGAACTGACAGATGAGAATAAGCCAGCTCTATTTTCTTGTCTAAGAACAATAACAGTTAAAAAATAAAAGGAAAGATTTTCCCCCAATCCCTCCCCTTTTATCCAGGTCATTATGCCTTCAGTCACTCTAGGGAGGCTCTTGGAGGAGGAAAGCCTCGAGTTGCAGTTCAACTGGGCTGTGAGAGAGGACCTAAGGAGACTGTTCAGTTGGTATTGACGAGCCCATACCAAGGCTCAGAAGGGCTAGCAGGAGAGTGGGGAGCAGACGCAGGGATTTGGAAATGAGGACATAAGAAGGTCAGGCTACTTGGAGCTTCTGTTGGGCGGGTCGGGGGTGGGTGGAGTGTGGCAGGATGTTAAAGAGAGATTGAGCTTTCCAGGCATTATCTCACTGAATCCTGTGAGGGATGCTCCTGTATGAACATTATTGCCATAGACAATAAGTGAACTAAGTATGTGACAGATTTGAGTGGAAACAAAGGTCAGAAGACTCAGATTCCAGATCTACTTTACCACTAACTAGATGTGTGACCCTCAAGAACTAATTTCTCTCTCCAGACCTCAGTTGCTGCATCTGTACGAGATAATAATTGGTGTCCTGATAACTTAGCAGGGTGAGTGTGAGGATCAGATGAGAGAAAGTATGTGAAAGCACTTGGAAAAGTGTAAAACTAGAAAAAAATGTGAAGTACTAGCTGTCTGATGTCCCTTTCCCAGGGGCAAGCTAAAAGGTGAAACCCTTGGCATTTCCATTGTGTTTGAAACTGGCAAGAGATCACTTATGTAGGGGAGACAGTAGCTCCAGAAAGCACAGGGAGAATCCCCATCCCATGACAGCCCGCACCCCTTGTCGGGATGTAGGGAGGACAATCGTCCCACAGTGCCAGCTCAGTGGGGCTGAGAGGCCAATTAGTGCTTATTTCCTTTGAGGACCACCTGAGATATCATCAGAAGATATTTTGCAATGATAAACTAGAGACCTAGAATAAGTAACATCGTTTATTTTCCAGTCTTAACTATGATATACTTATTTTATGTTACCCAGAGGCTTCTATGGTGCTGTTCCTTCTGACCTTACACATGGCATCCTGCTCCCAGTTTCTCTCTCCATTCTATTACACAATCAAAACTTATCCATACGGTGTCCTACTCCATTGAGGCCCCACCTTCTTCAGATAACAATGGAGAGTAGTGGTGTCTATTGGGAGAGAACCACAGTTTTTAATATCTAGCATCCAATTACCCTGAGCCCTCTTATTTTCTTCTCACACCTCCACCCCACCTTGTGGTAGGGTAGGGAGGACAAGAAGAAGAGAAAAATTGAAACTGGCAAGGTGACTACTGAGGAGGTAATGAGGGACTGAAGAAGCAGTGCGATCCTACTGGTTGATTTCATAAGAAATTATGAATTAAAAACTGCCCACATTTCATTCTGACTCTCAGAAAGTAGCTGATTTCTTTGAAGGCAATAGAGTGAGTCAGAGGTGGATCACAGAGGAGGGAAGGAAGCCTGAGAACCCAGTGCTCTCACTGATTTGTTTGCTACTTTTCCTGCTACCTCCCTTGGAATCAGAGAGGGAAAGATAATTATGCTCCATTGTTTATGACCTGTATTGTTTTTCAGTGCACGTGTGTTCCATGTACCAAATAGTCTCTAAATAAAACCAAGTGATGTTTGCAGACGTTGCAGGACCATTTTAGAAGATGGAAAATAAATCCTTCTGCAGTCTCAGAGACCTAATGCACTGGATCAATTTGCAATTGTCTTTTGTTCTACCACTTTTATTGTCCTCAGTACAAGGCAGCTTGCTTCCTTCTCATTAGAAAGACAACATGGATGGACCTTGAGGGCATTATGTTAAATGAAAAAGTCAGACAGAGAAAGATAAATACTGTATGACATTATTTATATGTGGAATCTAAAAAAATAGCTCATAGAAAAAGGTATCAGATTTGTGGTTACCAGAGGCAAGGGGTAGGGTATGGGGAAATTGGATGAAAGTGGTCAAAAAGTACAAACTTCCAGTTCTAAGATAAATAAGTACTGGGGATGAAATGTACAACATGATGACTGTAATTAACACTGCTGTATAGTATATATGAAAGTTGCTAAAACAGTAGATCCTAAAAAGTTCTCATCACAAGGAAAAGAACTCTTAAATCTTTTTTTTTGGTATCTATACGAGGGGATGGATGTTAACCAAACTTATTGTGGTAACCGTTTCACAATATATGTAAGTCAAGTCATTATGCTGCACGCCTTAAACTTACACAGTACTGTATGTCAGTTATATCTCAATGAAACTGAAAGGAAAAAAAATTCTGCAGAGTGTTAAACAAACATGATCAGCAACCCCTTCATAAAAAAGAAAGAGCAGAGAATGCCAAGCCTGAATAACCACCAAATATCCTTTTTCTCCCCACCCCCAACTCACCATTCATCAGGAAGGTCATCTTTTTGGCTGTACTGTGCCCACATTAAGAAAGGCAGGGGAGACTATCAGTTACTGATTCTTTGTCCTTCCTCCCCACTGTCTTCTTTCCGTCGTAGCCTGATAAGCCAGTCTTCTTCATCTTGCTGGATGGCCTGATAACATTATCTTCAGGAGGTGCACAAACCATACCTACTTCTCACTGTCCTGTCGATGGAGGAATAGAGGGTGGGTAGCCAGGGGCAGACAAGGGGGAAGGAGAAAGGGCTGCTGGCCTGCTGCTTTGGCCTGCTGGATACATCTGGACCAGCAGGTAGAATCCTTGCATTAGTGTTTCTGAAGGTGTCATCAACAATCATCTGTATCAAAATCACCCAAAGAAGCTTGTTAAATAGTCAGTTCTTGAGCCTCCCACCTGCACAGCATGAGTTTTTGTGGGTCTGAAGTGGGACCCAGGAATCTGCACTTTGGCAAGCACTGTATATGTGTGTAATGCCCAGTGAAGTTTGAGAACCACTGATGTAAATGAATCCTCAGCACTTCATTCAGCTTCAATGGTCATGCTCAACCTCTCTACTTTTCCTGACTTTGTATACTGCTGCTTCTTTCTGAAAAGTTTTCTCTCCATCTCTGCCAGGAGAAATCTTGTCACTTTCTCAAGGCCCAGCTCAAATATAACCTCTTTTGTAGTGCCTTCTCTGCTTTCTAGTCCCTATCTACAAACAGCTGGGATCACTCTTGAAGCAACAAGATAGGATATTGGTTGGTATCAGTAATGGAATGTGAGCAGAGTGAGTTGGGAGCATGAGGATGGGAGAGCCAGAATGGAGCTGGAGCGTGCCTTCTGAGGTTTAGCACCTGAAGTTGTGCACTGGAGCTGGGGTTGTTACAGGGCTGGAAGCTGGGTAACCAGTAAAAAGACACACCGAGTCTTTGAAAGGCCAGAGCAGTAATTCCAACCACCCAGCAACATAATTGGGGAGACAGATGAGCAGCCGTTTCGTGCTTGGGGATGGGGGGGTAGGGTAGAGGGACAGACATCATGGCTGCCCACTGGAAAACTGTACATGTTCAGCAGGGAGAAGAATCTGTTTATAGCACCTACTGAAGGAGCTTTTGCAGTTCCGGAAGGCTAAAATGGGCTCTTGGGGTGCATCAGTCCTAGGGTGCAAGGGAGTATTGGAGGTGATGAATGGGCAGTGAGTTGATGCTGGAGGGAGAGCTCTCTTTTTTGCCCTGATGTTTTGCAGCTGAGTTTGTGTACTTGCATTAAGGTTGCTACAAGGGCTCTAAACTAGATAAACCAATCCCAAAGGCACTCCTGGCAGGTGTCAGAATGATTAGAACAGGGAATTCTAGACACCTGGCACCCTTGGGGAAGATAGGAGAATTGCTGGCTGTTTATATTATACGGGGAATTGGCTCCCCTCTAGACCACTGTACATGTGTAAGGAGGTGAGGGCGTGGAGAGGTATGGCAGTGCTCCCTGAGGGGACCTGCTCTACTTCAGGCCTCCAAGTGGCTGTGGGAGGCCCGGGATACTTCCATATTTTGAAGGTTCTTGTAAGTTTTTAAATTAAATTAAAACAAAAATAGAGTTACAAAAACTATGGTATATTTTAAATGCTTACATCTTTTTAAAACTGCATTTTTATCCATGAGGCAAAACTACAATACAAGGTGTAACGTCTGGTGAAATTCAGAAACCTGCCTTTTCCACAAATGCCCCATATGATTCTGATGCACACCAGCATTTGAGAAGCATGCTCTGAATTCTACCAGGCGAAGAAAGCAGTCCAAGTGAGGTAGACTTTCCTTGAGATGCCAGGGAAGTGAGTTCTCCTGCCTCAATTTGGGACATGTATGTCACAGCGATTTGTGTTGCTTTCCCATCATAGGCAAACAGAGCTGGTCATATGCCCAAATGAAGTAAGCAGCTACTAGTTAATGTGAAGCATGCCAAAATATCCCCCTCCCCAAAATATCCCTCCAACCAGCCTGCCATCTGGCCTGAGATTCCTGGAAGTAGCTTTTTTCCTTAACAGTTATTATTAACTCTGCTCTGCTATGTCTGTGCCTGCCATTCTCCCTTTGCATTACGTTATAAAGCTTTCCAATTTGCTACGGCAAGACGGTTGCTGGCAGGAGATCTGAGAGAGTGCATAAGAATTTATCAAAAACTGGTAAGAAATTGGCATTCTGGCTTGTTTGCAAGGAAACTAACCTTGAGCTTGGATTTGTTGAGAAATGTGAAGTTGAACAGACGTGTTCGTTTGAACTAGCTGTGGCCATGTGTTCAGAATCTGAGCAAGTCAGCAGCTCTTGAAGGTATGCTCTCCAGTTACAGTACATTACGCTGGCACTGTGAAAGAAGCTGAAACAAACAGAAGCCCTGGCCTGCTCTACAGGACCTAACAAGCTCGAAGGCAATGCAGGGCACACGAACCAGAACACATATGTAAGGCTATGTGTCTTTAAGAGCACATTCTGGTAGCACAAAAGTCCTGAAACTTTTGGAAAGTTGAGAAGAGGAAGAACCACAGCCTATGGTTGTGTAGGTTATGTCTTACACAAAAGCACCCAGCCAGGGGCTGATCTTGGAGGATGTTCAAAAGCCATAGTTGGGTAGAGAGGGTAGGGCAGAGAGTAAGAGAGAGCATCACACCAAATACCGAAAATAAGCAAAGAAAAAGCCAATGTCCGATTTATCTATCACATAAAGTGAAAGCTAGCCCCATGAAGATGAATGAAAACCTCTTGGGCATCGTACATTTAGGGAAATTTTAGACAAATACAACTATGGAAGCACCATCCATAATCTTGCAATTCAAATTAGATCAAGGGTTGAAAATAAAACAGATTTCTACATGCCAAATCATCTTCTTATCCATATTGTTCACTGCTACAATCCTAACATCCAGCATCTAGCAGGCAGTCAATACATATTTGTTGAATGAATGCTTACCTTACTCATCGCTTTACAGCTCACACTGTTTAACCAGTTCTGCCAGGTGGTCTATTATTGCCCCATCTTCAGGATTCAGGTGTTACCTCTGTACTCTAATTGTGCCCTGTGTGCTATTCCCACCACCAATAACATTCATCTCTCTATATCCAGCACCTAGCAGAGTGCCTGAAATACGGTAGTTGCTCGACATAGAAATCAAAGCATGAAAGCATAGGTGGACGATGAATTGATATGTGATGAATGAACGGAAAAGGACTGTTGAGATGATACTTTTCAATATTTTTTCTGCTAAATTATTACGTAGTAATTCCCAACCTAAGCTCACCTGAGCACTAGGGGAATGGCATGGTAGCAACTGGGGTTCTTGAGCTGTTTTCAAAATGCTTAGCCAAAATCATGCCCTCACCTGAGTGGAGCAGGCACAATGAGGGGCACCAGAAAGCCTCCTAAGCTCAAAAAAGATGCCTATGGTTTATAACTTGGCCCACTTCATGGTTCTATTCTATGTCAAAATTAAATGCTTTTTTCTCCTCAGACCTTCAGAAAACTATTTTTTAAAAGGTACATAACTGCTCATTGTTTAAAACACAAACAAAAAGCTAAACTCACACAGGGATTTAAAAAAACAGTATTTCCAGATATGAGGACATCTAGCCAAGTTTATTAGAAAATAGCTAAACACCCATAGGCGCTGCATCATCATTCTCCCTTTTCAAATTTGTCTATAGATGGAATTCTGTGTTTGAAAATGTGACTCAGCTCATTTTAAGAAATGCTTCTTGGGGGCCGGCCCCATGGCCAAGTGGTCGAGTTCGCACGCTCTGCTTCAGCGGCCTGGGTTTCCACGGGTTCAGATCCTGGACCCACTCATCAGGCCATGCTGAGGCAGCGTCCCACATAGCGCAACCAGAAGGACCTACAACTAGAATATACAACTATGTTCTGAGGGGCTTTGGGGAGAAGAAGGAAAAAAAAAAAGATTGGTGACAGATGTTAGCTCAGGTGCCAATCCGAAAAAAAAAAAGACAGAAATACTTATTGAATACATACTTCATTTCAAGAGCTAGAAAACATTCCACAGATGAAAGACTGGCTATTCTGGGCTGCCAAAGAGTAAAATGAACATTCGAAGTTTGTTCCTGGTGTTATAGGCTCAGAAATGTAGAAGAAGGAACCAACAATTGTATAGGTCTTACTATCCACTAAGCAGTAGCCTAGGTATTTTACATTGACTTCTACAACAATTCAGCTTGGTAGGTATTTTCCTCTATCTTAACAGTTGAGAAAACCATGACTTGGAGATTTGGATTGACTGGTCTGAAGTCACACAGCTAATAAGTAGAGCAGTATTTCAAACCCTGGTTTGTTTGACTCCAAAATCCCTGCTTTTTCCACAACGGCAGGATGCCTCTCACTATTCCATACTGCTCTTACCTTCTGTCCTCCTCTGCATCCCAAGTTGCCTACAGCATCATTGTCTCCCAGGGCAGGATTTCAGGGCAATGATAGTTACTATTCCAATAACTGTGTGTGTGTGTGCATGTGTGCATGCGTGCAACTTATATATTGAAGCTGTCTTAGTTCTGGGTCTTATCAAGGGCATTCAAACCTTTTGCTGGTATACCCTCTAATGAATTTGGAGGAAAAAAACATATTTTTGGGTTGACATCCAGATATTTCATTATAAGTTTAAAGAATTGTAAAGAATGTAATTTCTGGATTATGGTAAATATTGACATTTAGAATAAAATTATCCAATTACTCATTTCAATGTATCCCAGTGGAATCTGAATCCATAGTGATTTGCTACTCATAAGTATGTTTTTAAAAAATAAATGGCTAGGGGCCTGGCCCCATGGTGTGGTGGTGAAGTTCCACATGCTCCACTTCAGCAGCCCAGGTTCGCGCATCCGGATCCTGGGTATGGACCTACACCACTCGTCAGCCATGCTGTGGCAGTGACCCATATATAAAGTGGAGGAAGATTGGCACAGCTATTAGCTAAGGGCTAATCTTCCTCAAGCAAAGAAAACGAGGAAGATTGGCAACAAAGGTTAGCTCAGGGCTAATCTTCCTCAGCAAAAACAAAAACAAAAACAAAAACAAAAACAAAAATAAATAAATAAAAGGCTAAATTCTTCTTTAAGGGCAGAATGTTTACATCATTCCTTTTTCTCCTTGAATTCTTATTTCCATTCCACATCCCCACAGGATTTTATCCTCTTATAAAATTATTCTGTTTTGAAGTCTTTTATTATTGATCACCCTATCATATTTCTTCATAACAAAAGTACACACTGAATTTTAATTTTTATTTCCTTTGGCCAGAAGTAATAAATGTTAAAACATTTCTTCTGAATTTAGTTATTATTCAATTATTAGATGTACAAAACTGCTTAAAAGAACATAAATACAAATTTTGGTAAATAACTATTAGATATAAAAGTACACTTTTATTAGAAGTGCATTTCTTAAAGATGTGACTGGGGCTTTTCTTCCAACTAGTTATTATATCCACAGAATATTGAGTAATATTTAGGAACCGGATTCAGCTTCAATTATATTTTTAGTTTCCATTTTTATAAAAGTAAGTTCTAAGAAACCTTTTTCATATCAATAAGTATATGTGAATGGATAGAGTTTTATTATGCTATTGTCACTCAATTTTCTTGAACTCTGAGTTATATGCCGAAAAGTCATATGATGATTATTCGTGAAATGCCATTTTTAACAATTCATCATCTGACAACTTTATTAGGTTATCCTTAAACTTTACTGAAGGCAAAGAATTAGAAACCACATGACTTAGAAAAGGATTTGTTGCCCAAGATTACAGTCATTCAGTTTTTCAATTTCTGGGAAGTAATACTGTCGTAGGAAGCCTCTGAGATGGCCCCTAATGATCCCCGCTTACTGGTATTTGAGTCCTTATGCAATCTCCTCCCCTTAAGTGTGGGCAAGACCTTATGCAATCTTCTCCATTTGAGTGTGAGCTGGACCTAACAAATCTATTATGGCAAAAGTGATGGCACTTCAGAGATTGGGTTAGGAAAAGACCATGGCTTTTCTCTCTGGCTCTCTCTGTGGGAAGCCTGCTGCCATGTTATGAGCTATCCTATGGAGAGGCCCATGTGTCAAGGAACTGAGGGAGGTCTCTGGCCAATAGCCAGCAAGGCACTAAGGTCCTCAAGTCCAACAGCCTATAAAAACCTGAATCCTGTCAACAACCATGTGAGTGAGCTTGGAAGAGAATCCTCCCCTAACCTGGGCTTCAGATGAGACTCTAGCTCTAGCCAATAACTGAATTATACCCTTGTAATAGATCTTAAGTCAGAGGCACACATCTTGCCCCACCCAGATTCCTGATCCACAGAAGCTGTGAGATAATAAATGTTTGTTGTTTTAAGCTGCTAAATTTGGGGATAAAACCAAAAAGTCTTTACTAAGACTATTCAAATAATTGTTAAATATATCAGTTACTCTTTTACTAAGAGACACTTTGTTTAACCCAACATACTAATATAAATTCATGATTGGAAAATAGAAATTTTATTAATTTTAATACACCTTTACCAATAGAACATTTTTTGTAAAATTCTTTTTTCTTATCAGATGTTTTAAAGACAATTTTACCAAAACTTTGGAGCTGCAGCTTTAGCAATTTTTGGAAAATATCTGCCACATAGCCTAACTGGTAAAACCAGTCATCGTTTCCAAACCAATTGGCTAAATCGTATTTCTTTTGTCTCAAAAAGGATGACTTCATTTTTCAGCTCAATAAATATATCCATACTTCTCCCTGTGATGACCATTTCACTTGTAAATTCTAACTCTAGGATGGACGGACAGATTAAATGATGGTGATGATAGATAGATAGATAGATAGAGCATGAAGGCATGTTATGATATTGTCATCTGAATGAAATAAGATGGTATAGAGTACAATATTTCTTCCACTGCTATCTTTTTTTTGCTTTGCTTTCACAGAATTCTCCCTCAGTAATGATGTATTATTTGACAATTGTTGAGGAATGGAGAGGGGACATCATTAAAATTGTCATCACTCCTGCCATCCCCGTATAAGTTATCAGTACCCCAATATCAGCCAAAATGCCTGTTTCTAATGTCAAGCTTTCACCCTTGATTTTAAAAACGGCCAAAAGATATGAGTAGACATTTCTCTAAATAAGATATACATGTGGCCAATGAGCACAGGATAGCATGCTCGATGTCATTCAGCATTAGGAAAATGCAAGTCAAAACCAGAATGAGATACCACTTCACATGCTCTAGGGTGACTACAAAAAAAAACATGGACTGTAACAAGTATTGGTGAGAATGTGAAGAAACTGAAACCCTCATACATTGCTAGTGGGAACGTAAAATGATACAGCCACTTTAAAAAACAGTATGGCAATTTCTCATAAAATTAAACACAGAGTTACCATACAACCCAGTAATTCTACTCCTGGGTATATACCCAAGAGAATTAAAAGCATATGTCCACACAAAAACTTGTACACAAATATTCATAGAAGTATTATTCATAATAGCAAAGTGGAAACAACCCAAATTACCATCAACTGATGAATAAATAAACAAGATGTGGTATGTCCACACAATTAAATATAATATTATTCAGCCATAGAAAGGAATAACTTATTGATAGATGCCACGACAGGAATGAACCTTGAAAACATTATGCTAAGTGAATGGATTCACACACAAAGGCAACTATTATATGATTCCACTGAAATGCAATGTTAAAAATAGGCAAATCCAGGGCCCATACAAGTGGCATAGTGGTTAAGTTTGCATGCTCCACTTCAGTGGCCCAGGGTTTACAGGTTCAGATCCCAGGCAAAGACCTAGCACTGCTCGTCAGGCCATGCTGTGGTGGCGTCCCACATAAAACAGAGGAAGATTGGCACAGATGTTAGCTCAGTGACAATCTTCCTCAAGCAAAAAGAGGAAGATTGGCAACAGATGTTCACTCAAGGCCAATCTTTCTCACACACAAAAAAAGACAAATCCATAGAGATGAAAGTATATTACTGGTTGACAGGGCCTATGGGGAGGGGATGGAGTACTGGGTAGTGACTGCTAATGGTCACAGGGTTTCTTTTTAGAGTGATGAAAATGTTCTAAAACAGATAGTGGTGATCATTGTTCAACTCTGTGAATATATTAAAAAATCACTGAATTGTACACTTTAAAAGATGAGTACAGCAACATTGCTATCTATGCAATCTAAGAAATCATTGCCTCACATAAGGTCATGAAAATTTACTCCTATGTTTTCTTCTAAGAGTTTGTTTTTTAGTAATAGCTTTATTGAGATATAATCCATATACCATAAAATTCATCTTTTTTTAATAACGTCCTTTTTATTCTCCCAAAGGGACATTCACAACGAGTTTCTCTTTTTTCTTCTTTTTTGTTGAGGAAAACTCACCCTGAACTAACGTTTGTGCCAATCTTCCTCTATTTTTTAGTATGTGGGCTGCCAGCACAGCGTGGCCACTAACAGAGCAGTGTAGGTCTGTGCCCAGTAACTGAATCCAGGCTGCTGAAGTGGAGTGTGCTGAATTTAACCACTAGGCCACTGGGGCCAGCCCCTAAAATTCATCTTTTGAATTGTACAATTCATTGTTGTTTAAGGGTACAAACTTTCAACTAGTAGTAAATAAGTCCTATAGATCTAATGCACAGTATAGTGAATGTACACAACAATATTGTATTATAATCATCAAACATACTAAGAGACTAGGTCTTAATTATTCCAACCACTAAAAAGAAATGATAATTATGTGATGTATAGAGCTGCTAACTATCGCTGTAGTGGCAATCATATCTCAATACATAAGTGTATCAAATCAACGTGTTGTACACCCTAAATTAACACAATGTTAAATGTCAAATGCATTTCAATTAGAAAAAGATTAGTGGGCTAGCTCTGTGGCCGAGTGGTTAAAGTTCCCCATGGCCCGCTTTAGTGGCCTAGGGTTCCCAGGTTCGGATCCCGGGTGCAGACCTACTCCATTCATCAGCCATGCTGTGGAGGCATCCCACATGCAAAGTAGAGGAAGTTTGGCAGAGATGTTAGCTCAGGGATAATCATCCTCAAGCCAAAAAGAGGGGGATTGGCAATGGATGTTAGCTCAGGGTGAATCTTCCTCACACACACACACAAAAGATTAGCACAGCAAAAGCATAAGTGTCAAAAGAAAAAACTAGATAAATTGGGTTACATCAAAACAAAATATATGGACTTACAAAAGAAAGAAATTACATTACAATTCAGTTATCAAAATATTAAAAAAACAAATTTGTGATATGGTAATATATGTGCTTCTTTATTAACTCATTAAAAAAACAAAATCTAGTGGCGGGTCTAATAAGTACCTTAAGTTCCATCTAGAGTTTTATTTTTCCTTTGAACTTTCTGCTTACTTGACCCAAAGCCATTTAGTCCCTTCTACAGAAGATAAAAGTAACCTCAATGTATCCATTAACATTTGGTTAGTAACTATTACTCAGAAAAACGCAATGAGCATTTCAGACATCAACAGAATCCTGCACTTCAGTGGTTCTTAACAATTTGGGGGGTGCTGACCCCTCTGAGATTGTGATGGAAGCCCAGAAGAATGAAAAACCTCCATATTTTACATACAATTTTAATAGATTCATTGACTCCATTAACTTTGTCCATGGAATCAGGTTTAAAAATCCCTATTCTACTGGATGCCATTCTTGAACTCAATCTGCTAATCTTTTAACATGATAGCTAAGCACTGCTACCTTGCAAAGCAAAATGAAAGCCGTCATGGAATATCTGAAAGGCCATGGAGCAAATTCTAGGATTCACTGACAGACTGAATGTTCACTCAGAAACCACTTTAAGCCAAACACTGCTAGGCATAGCTTTCCTTTTAAAGATCTCATGTGCTAGTAAAGAAAGATTTTCGTTTTCTTCCTTACACTGTACACTTTTGACAGTGGATACCATATTGTTTCCATATTCTAGAACCAATTATCCCCTAGAGTATCTGTAACAATGGTTCTAGAAAAAAATGTCTCCGCAGATACATTAAATTTCTTTTGTCAAAACAGCTAAAACTTAATAACTGATTGAGGCTGTTTCCCTTTTTATTTAACTTCCAAGAAAGTTTGGGCCAAATTTAATATCCAATAACATTACTATTTCTGTCTCCTAAAGGTAGTCTCTGTTCTCTTATACATAACTGTATTAGTTTCTTATTCCTACTGTAGCAAATGACCACAGACTGGGGCTTGAAATAACACAAATTTATAATTTTACAGATCTGGAGGTCCAACGTCTGAAATGGGTCTCACTGGGGTAAAATCAAGTTGTTGGCCTGCCTTTCTGGAGGTTTAGTGGAGAATACATTTTCTTGCCTTTTTCGGCCTTTAGAGGCTGCCTGCATACTTGGTTCATGGCCCCTTTCCATCTTCAAAGCCAGCAATGGCCAGTTGAGTCTTTCTCACATTACATCACTCTGACGCTGACTCTCCTGCCTCTCTCTTTCACTTACAAGCAAGCACCCAGATAATTCAGGATCATCTTGTCATCTCAAGGTCAGCTGATCAGCAACCTTAACTCCCCCTTTCCATGTAACATATTAACAATACCCAGGGATTAAAACAAGGACATCTTTATGGGCCATTATATTGCCTACCACACTAACCATCTTATTGGGCATTAAGTTAAAAGTTGGTGGATATAAATCATAAGTTAATGTGGCCACTGAAACAAACAAAGCTCTCACCACTATATACATATGACGGGGTCCAAGAATAATTTTTAGAAACATTTGAAAGTAAGTTGCCAATGTCATGACATTTCACTCCAAATATTGCAGTATGTATTCTACAAAATTATCACAATATCATGATCACATTCAAGAAATTTAACATCGATACACTAATAATTACTGATTTGGAGTGCATATTTAAATTTCCCTTATTGTCCCACACATGTCCTTTACAGATGATAAACTGCAAGAACATTGAAGCTGTGTCACTGTGCACACACACTATGCACACACAGAGCCCTTTATTAAATAGTAGGAGACTTACT
This sequence comes from Equus quagga, assembly GCF_021613505.1. NCBI lineage: Eukaryota > Metazoa > Chordata > Mammalia > Perissodactyla > Equidae > Equus > Equus quagga. The sequence continues at coordinate 34,283,439 of NC_060276.1, forward strand.
GATTTGAGGCATTTAATGAAATCGTTAACTACTAGGCTAATTAAGCAGGGACTTCAATGGCTGCACATGACAAAGAATACAGACTTTACAGAATTAGTCAAAGAAAGTCACTAAACACATACTAAAAACCAAACCCTGGGAGGAGGGGATAAGATTTCTAGAGTAGTCACATATTGTTTTAAATGTCTAGTTTCAACAGCAAATTACAAAAAATGCACAAAGAAAACCCAGGAAAGTATGGTCTGTATACAGGGAAAATGATGTCATAGAAACTGCCCTTGAGGAAGCCCAGATGTTGGATTTACTATAGACTAAACCAGCTATTTTAAATATCTTCAAAGGAATTAAGGAAACCATGTCTAAAGAATTAAAGGAAAGTTTGAGAACAATGTCTGACCAAATAGAAAATATTGATAGTGACAGAAATTATAAAACAAAGGATCAAATTGAAATTCTGTGTTTGAAACGCACCATAACAGAAATGGAAATCTCACTAGAGGGGCTCAACAGCAGATTTGAGCTGGCAGAAGAAAGAATCAACAAATCTGAAGATAAGTCAATTAACATTGTCTAGTCTGAGGATCAGAAAGTAAAACAGGGTGAAGACAAATGAACAGAGCCTCAGAGACCTGTGAGACACCATCAAATGGCTAACATACACACAAGGGGAGTCCTAGAAGGAGAGAAGAGAGAAAGGGGCAGAAAGAATATTTGAAGAAATAATTGATAAAAACTTTTCAGAAATAATCTACACATCCAAGAGCTCAAATAATTCCTAGTAAGATACATACAAAAAGATCCACATCATAGTCAAACTGTCAAAGTCAAAAACAAAAAGAAAATCTTTAAAGCAGGAGGACGAAAAGATAACAACTCCATCAGAAATCATGGGCACTAGAAGTCAGTGTGAAGAAATTAATTCAAAAAATATATAGTAGAAGAAACAACAAGGGAATTAAAAGGTACATTATAAAATGTCTATTTAACACAAAAGAAATCTATAATGGAAGAATAGAGGAAGAAATAAAGACATGAAACATATAGAAAATGGCAAAACAGCAGGTGTAAATCCTACCTTATCAGTAATTACACTAGATGTAATTAGATTAAGCAATCACACTTTAGATTGAAAGATACACATAAGTTATAAGTAAAAGAGTGGGAAAAAATATGTGATGCAAACAGTAACCAAAAGAGAGCTGAGTAGCTATACTAATATCAGACAAAGTAGAATTTATGATAAAAATTGTTACTGAGAATATGAAGGGCGTTTTACAATAATAAAACAAATCCATCATGAAGCTATAACAATTATAAACATTTGCACCTAACTACAGAGCTGAAAAATACATGAGGCAAAAACTGAAAGAATTGAAGGGAGAAATAGACAATTCAACAATAATAGTTGGAGAATTTATTACTCCACTTTCAGTAATGAACAGAACTAGACAGATGGCCAAAAAGGAAATAGTAGACTTGAGCAACATTATAAACCAATTAGACCTAACAGACATCTGTAGAACGATCCACACAACAGCAGAATACACATTCTTCTGAAGTGCACATGGAACATTCTCCAAGATAGATTATATGTTGGTCCATAAAATAAGCCTCACTAAATTTCAAAAGACTGAAATAATAAAAGTATGTTCTCCAAACATGCTTAGAATATAATGGAATTAAGTTAGCAATCAGTAATAGAATGAAATTTGGCAAATTCACACGTAAGTGGATATTAAACAAGAAACCCCAAAATAACCATTGGTTCAATCACAATTAGAAATTAGAAAATACTTTGAGATGAATGAAAGTGAGAGTATGATATATGTCAACTTTCCTTAGATGGAAATTTATAACTGTATATGCCTATATTAAAAAAGAAGAAAGAGGGGCCAGCCCAGTGGTGCAGCAGTTAAGTGTGCGTGTTCCACTTCAGCACCCAGGGTTTGCCAGTTCGGATCCTAGGTGTGGACATGGCACCGCTTGGCAAGCCATGCTGTGGTAGGCAACCCACATATAAAGTAGAGGAAGATGGGCACGGATGTTAGCTCAGGGCCAGTCTTCCTCAGCAAAAAGAGGAGGATTTGCAGCAGATGTCAGCTCAGGGCTAATCTTCCTCAAAAAAAAAAGAAGAAAGATTTCAAATCAATAACCCTTACCTTCCAACTTTAAGAAGCTAGAAAAAGAACAGCAAATTAAACCCAAAGCAAACAAAAAGAAGGAAAACAATTGGTAAATTGTTTATTAGTAAAATGTTTTTAAAGTTAGCCCTTACATTCATGATCCGCTTTGAGTTAATTTTTGTATATAGTGTGAGGTAAGGATCAAGGATCAAGGTTCTTTTTTTTTCTTATGGAAGTCCAACTATTCCAAGAGAATTTGTTGACAAGATTATCTTTTCCAAGTTGGATTGCCTTGACACCTTTCCTGAAAATCAATTACATATATGCATGCAATTATATATATGCATGCATTTATTTTTGGACTTTCTTGTTTTGTTCCATTGATCTTTATGCCAATTTGTTTTTGTCAAAACTGTTTTGACTATTTTATGTCATCTGTATTTCTATATAAATTTGAAAATCAGCTTGTCAATTTCTTCCAAAATGTCAACTGAGATTTGATTGAGATTGTATTGAATCTATAAATCAATTTGGAGAGAATTGACATCCTAGCTATATTTATTCTTCCAACTCATCAATACAGTGTATCTCTACATTTATTTAGGTCTTCTTTAGTTTCTCTCAGCAATCTTTTGTAGTTTTCAGTGTACATAACATGTACATTTTTGTCAAATTTATCCCTGAGTATTTTATATTTTAAATGATACTGTTTTTTAAAATTTACATTTCTCATTGTTCATTGCTACTATATAGAAATACAACTGATTTTTATCTGGCTCTTTTTCATAAAGTTTTTCTCCTCATTATAGGTCATATTTTCCTGCTTTTTGACATGTCTGATAAATTTTTATTGGATGCCAGACATTGTGAATTTTACCTTTTTGGGTGCTGCATATTTTTGTATTGTTATAAATATTCTTGAGCTTTATTCTGAAAACAGTTTGATCCTATGGAGGCTTGCTTTTAAGCTTAGTTAGGCATGACCAAAACCACTTTTAGTCTAGGGCAGCTCTGTACAATAAAAACATGATGCAAGTCACAAATATGTGTCACATATATTATTTTACATTTTCTAGTAGCCACATTAAAATACAGTGAAAAGAAACTGCTAAAATTAATTATACAAAATATTCCATATATACTATATTATATTGGTACCAAAACCAGGAAAAAAGTACAAGAAAAAAACTATAAACCAATATCCCTCATGAATATAGAAATGAAAATCCTCAACAAAGTGCATCAAATCTATCAATACATAGAAAGAATAATACACCATAACCATATAGGATTTATCCCAGGAATGCAAAGTAACCCATCATATTACTAGTCTAAACAAGAAAAACCCCATGATCATATCAGCTGATGCAGAAAAAGTATTTGACAAACTTCAACATACATTTATGATTTTTAAAAAATGTTTTAGCAAATTAGGAGTAGAATTTAACTTCCACAACCTGATAATAAGGCATCCACAAAAACTTACAGCTAACATAATGATGAAAGACTAAAGGCTTTCTATCTAAGATCAGTGACAAAGAAAGCATATCTGCTTTTAGCACTTCTATTCCACAATGTACTGGAGATTCTAGACAGTACAATAAGGCAAGAAAAAAACATTAAAGGCATACAGATTGGAAAGGAAGAAGTAAAACGGTCTTTATTTGGAAATGGTATGATCCTGTATGAAGAAAATCCTAAAGAATCTATCAAAAAACTTCCTAGAACAAAAAATGAATTTAGCAAGGCCAAAGAATACAAGGTCAATACACAAAAATCAATCATGTAGTAGCAGTAGACAATTAGAAACTGAAATTTAAAAAGATAGTACCATTGACAATTGTTGCAAACAAAATAAAATAATTGGGTACAAACTTAAAACATGTGCAGGACTTGTGCACTGAAAACTATAAAACATGGATGAAAGGAATGACATACTATGTTTGTGGATTGGAAGACTCAACAGAATGAATATACTTCCACTTAGCATAAGGTTTTCAAGGTTCATCCATGTTGTAGCATGTATTAGTATTTCATTCCTTCTTAACGCTGGATCGTATTCCATTGTATGGATATACCACATTTTGTTTATCCATTTATATTGTTTGATCGACATTTGGGTTGTTTCCACTCTGACTATTATGCATAATGCTGCTACGACCATTTATGTACAAGTTTTTGTGCGGAATATGTTTTCATTTCTCTTGGGTATATAGCTAGTAGTGGAATTGCTGGGTCATATGGTAACTATATGTTTAACCATTTGAGCAATTACCATACTGTTTTCGGAAGCAGCTGCACCATTGTATATTCCCACCAGCAGTGCGTGAGGGGTCCAATTTCTCTATATCCTTACCAACACTGGTTATTATCTGTCTTTTTTTTTTATTGTAGCCATCCTCGTGGTTTGAAGTGGTATCTTATTGTGGTTTCAATGAATCTCTCTAATGACTAATGATGTTGTGTATCTTTTCGTTTGCTTGTTAGTCATCATTTATATGCCTTCTTTGGGGAAATGTCTATTCAAGTGCTTTGCCCATTTTTAAATTGGTATATTTGTCCTTTTATATGTTTTGGATACAAGCCCCTTATCAGACATATGATATTTAATTACTTTCCCTCATTCTGTGGGTTGTCTTTTCATTTTCTTTATGGTGTTCTTTGAAGTACAAAAGTTTTTAACTTTTTATTTTTTTTAAAGATTGGCACCTGAGCTAACAACTGTTGCCAATATTCTTTTTTTTCTGCTTTTTTCTCCCTAAATCCCCCCAGTACATAGTTATGTATTTTAGCTGTGGGTCCCTCTAGTTGTGGCATGTGGGACGCAGCCTCAGCATGGCCTGATGAGCGGTGCCATGTCCACGCCCAGGCTCCGAACCAGTGAAACTCCGGGCCGCAGAAGCAGAGTGTGTGGACTTAACCACTTGGCCCCAGGGTTGGCCCCAAAAGTTTTTAACTTTGAGATGAAGGCCAGTTTACCTATTTTTTTTCCTTTGTCACTTGGCTTTTCGTGTCATATCTAAGGAACCATTGTCTTGTCCAAAGTCATGAAGATTTACCCCTAAGTTTTCTTCTTAGTGTTTTATAGTTTTTATCTCTTAAATTTAGGTCTGTGATCCATTTTGAGTTGAGTCTTATATGTGGTGTGAGGTAGTAGTCCAACTTCATTCTTTTGAATGTGGATATTGAGTAGTCCCAGCATGACCAACTGATGTTTGACTAAGGTACAACAGCAATTCAATAGTGAAACAATAGCCTTTTCAGCAAATGGCAATTGGATATCCATAGGCAAAAAAAAAAGCCTCAATGTAAAACTCACCACTTATGCAAAAATTAACTCAAAGTAGATCGTAAAGCTAAACGCAAATCTTACAACTATAAATCTTATAGAGGAAAACATAAGAGAAAATCGTCATGACCTAGGGTTAGGAAAAGAGTTCTTACATGTAATACCAAAAGCATAATCCATTAAACATTTGATAAATTTGACCTCATCGAAATTAAAAAGTTTACTCTGTGAAGGGCACCATAAAGTAAATAGATAGACAAGATGCAGACCGGGAGAAAACATTTGCAAGTTAATTTCTGACAAAGAGTTAGTATCCAGAATATGTTAAAAACTCTCAAAATCCACCTGTAAGAAAACAAACAACCCAATAAAAATGGGCAAAGGATCTGAACAGACACTTTACCACAGAGCATATATAGACACCAAATAAGAATATGAAAAGATGTTCAACATCATAGGCCATTTAGGAAATGCAAATTAAAACCGTAATGAAATCCCACTACTTATCTGATAGAATGGTTAAACTTTAAAAACCTGACAAGTACTAAGGAGGATACAGAGCAAGTGCTGGGAATGAAAAAACAGTGCAGCCACTCTGGAAAACAGTTTGGTGGTTTATTATAAAGTTAAACATACGCTGACCACATGACCCAACCATACCACTCCTAGATATTTAAGCTAGAGAAATTAAACTCATGTTCACACAAAAATCTGTACATGAGTGTTCATAGCAGCTTTATTCATAATTGCTAAAAATTGGAAACAACCCAAATGTTCTTTCATGGGTGAATGAATAAACAAACTGTGGTACATCTGTATAATGGAACAGCACTAAAATGGAATGGAATATTGATACAAGCAAAAACAGGTGAATCTCCAATATGTTAATATCGAGTGAAATAAGCAAGTCTCAAAAGGTTTCCTACTGTATGATTCCATTTATATAACATTTTTAAAAAGGTAAACTACAGGGATAGAGAATGGAGCTAGTGGTTGAGGAGGGTTTGATCTCAAAGGGGCAACAGTAGGGAATTTGGGGGATTGACAGAATTGTTTTGTATCCTGATTGTGATGATGGTTACATCAGTCCATCCAGGTCTTAAAACTCCTAGAAATGTACACCAATAAATGTGTGTGTGTGTGTGTGTGTGTGTGTGCCTGGTTATGATAGTGGTTACAGAAGTATACACACTTGTCAAAACTCATCGAACACTTAAAATGGGTGAATTTTACTCTGTAAATCATATCTCAATAATGTTGATTTTTTTTTTTTGGAGGAAGATTAGCCCTGAGCTAACATCTGCTACCAATCCTCCTCTTTTTACTGAGGAAGACTGGCCCTGAGCTAACATCCGTGCCCATCTTCCTCTACTTTATATGTGGGACTCCTACCACAGCATGGCTTGCCAAACGGTGCCATGTCTGCACCCTGGATCTGAACCGGCAAACCTCAGGCCACTGAAGTAGAATGTGTGAACTTAACCACTGCGCCATCAGGCCAGCCTCTAACATTGATTTTTTTTTTAAAAAAAGAAAGCCTCTCTACACCAATCCCACTTATTAAAAATAACTACTGTTGACAGTTTAGTATGTACCTGTCTAGAATATGTAAGCGTGTAATATAAAAGCAAATTTTTTAGTTTAATAAATGGGATCGTAGTACATAACATATATTGTGCTTTATGTTGCTTTTTTCACTTAGAGGTCTTATAGATGGACAAATGCATATACACATATATATGTTCTATATAAAAAATGTTGATAGATCTACTATGTTTTTAATAGTTATATTGTAAGCCATTTTATGGATGTGATATCATTTATTTAACCAGTCTCCCACTGTTGGATATTTAGGTTGTTGCCAGTTGTTTTGCTATTACAAGCTACAGTGCTACAGTGAGCAGCCCTGTGCATACATCTTTTTGCAAGTATATTGATAAGATAAATTTCTAGAAGTAGGGGATTAGTGGGTCACAGGGTATATGTAATTTGAATTTTTACAGCTACTGACAGATTGCCCTCTATAGAAGTAAGTTGAACTTTTAGAATGTGCCACTGGTGCATTTTTCAGTTTCCCATCCTGAATCCTCAAACTTCTCTCTTTCATAGGATCATGCCGATATTGAATGGAAATTTGCAAGGACAAAACTCTGGATGAGTTACTTTGATGAAGGTGGCACCTTGCCACCTCCTTTCAACATCATCCCCAGTCCCAAGTCATTTCTATACCTTGGTAACTGGTTCAACAATACCTTCTGCCCGAAAAGAGACCCTGATGGTAGACGGAGAAGGCACAACTTGAGAAGCTTCACAGTAAGGCTTTTTAAAATTATCTTTCTTTTTAAACAAAACTGTTTCCTATCTTCCCTCATTTGTGATACTCCCTGTCTTAAGCATCATAGAATCACTCCAACCTACACATGTTTTGGGGGTTTGTCAGACCAGGGGCTCCTGTGTCATCCTCTAGTCCTAATATTTAGAAATATATCCAGGTGGGTGGGGTGCTGGGAGACTACTGATATAACCTCTCTGTCCATTTTCAATTATAGGAACGCCATGCTGACAGCCTGATACAGAATCAACACTACCAGGTAAAGCTTCCTCACAGGGACTAAGCACAATAGTTCTAGGTCGGCTGAGTAACCTTGGCTAAGTCACTTAATCTCACTGAGCCTGTTTCCTCACCTGTAAAATGGGGATGATAAAACAACTCACAATGTTGTAAGAATTGAGTTGTGAGTATGTATGTATGATTGTGTCTGTGTGTGTGTGTGTGTGTCCTGGCTCAGTGCCTGACAGATTGCATTAAGTGGTAGCTATCATTATCACCATTACTAATACAAAGCTTAATGACCATGTGTGTTCCATTCCCTAGAGTCTGTGTAAAAAGAGGCTATCCCTGGAGTGTAGAGGGACTCTAAGAAAAATATCTTGATTACGTAATTAATGGACATTGAAATCAGCAGACTTTGTGACACTGAAGAATGACTTTCTCAACTTGATAAAAGGAAGAAAAGCTCTCATCTTACAAGGAGGGTTAAAGTTTAATCCAGGCTGAAGGGAAAGGATATTGACTCTGACCATTCAAGGATTATTCTGGTCTCATTATTCTATAAATGTGAATCTATGTTTACCTTATGCTTGGATGGAAAATTTCCCTCTTGGGTGAATTTTATCTTACTGGCCCACTCTGCCACCAAATTTGGATGCATAATAATTATTTGTTGAGCCAATGTTCTTAACTGAGTTTTTGCAGAAAATGGCTGGATTCCTGGGAGGATTTTCTATTGCAAAGATGGTCTAAGAATATTTTATTTCCTGTGTGTGTGTGTGTTTCTTATTTTACTGAGAGCCTGAGAAGGAAACTAAATGCCTCTTGATTTTTTTCCCTAATTCCAGGAAGTCATCAGGAATTTAGTCAAAAGATATGTGGCTGCTATGATAAGAAATTCCAAAACAAATGAGGGGCTAACAGAAGAAAATTTTAAGGTAATTTAATCATGAAGTGGTTTAATTTCTCATTTCACATTTCTTAAGCCTCATTTAGTCCTCATCGTGTTTGTGGTTTCTAGCGATGAAATTTCAACTGCTTATAATATAGCTACACCAACTATAATTCTTATTCTCTCTCTCAGAATAGTCTGTCATCCAGTAGATGGAGAGATTTTACCAAAGTCTGTCACAAGAAAATCAGCTTTATGAATAAAAGAAATCTGCCCTATGCATTCTTTTAATATTCTGGGTGTTTCTCAGTGTGGAAATTGAGTGCTTTAAATGATGTGGCAAGGATGGGTGGCGAGGGGCAAGGTAGCAAAGGGACGATGCCTGGAGATTTAAAGGCCTTCTTTACTTAAAAGATATAAGGTAAAGATCGGAAAAATCTAGTATTCAATCTAAGATTTCAAAAACCCTACCATTAAACATTAAAATTCTCCTAATACTAGCATTAGCCTAAAATAGTGATTCTCGATCAGAGCAAATTTTGTTTTCTGGAACACATTCAACAATGTCTGGAGACATTTTTGGTCATCACACTGGGATGTGTGTGCTGTTGGCATCTAGTGGGTAGAGATCAGGGTTGCTACTAAACATTCTACAACGCACAGGGCAGCCCCCCTCAACAAAAAATTATCCAGCTCAACATGTCGAGTGATTGAGAAACCCTATCATAGAACACATGTATATTTTCTAAGGAATTTAGGAAGGCTGTTATCCTAATCCATAGAAATAACTCCATCTATTGAGGGCCTGCTATGTGCCAGGCACTCCACTAGGTGCTGGGGTACAGTGATGAGCAGGATATAACCAGCCCCTACTCTCATGGAGTGACATGAAAACAATAATAATAGATGGTGATGAAGTATTCTAACAGCATAAACACAAAGTGCTATGAAGACACAAAGAGGAGGGACACTCAACTGGGACTTGGGGAGTCAGGGCAGGCTTTCTAAAAGAAGTGATGTTTAAGCTGAGGCTTGAAGGAGGAGCCAGATAAAGGAGAGTTGCAGAGAAGAGTGTTCTAGACAGAGAGAACAGCATAGGCAAAGGCTCAGAGGCAAGAGAGAATATGTCCACACACATGGACAGTAGAGAGCTTTGAGAAAGAGTAGGAAGAGATGAAAGGGGAGAGACTGACAGGTACCAGGCCTTGAAAAACCTTGTAGTTAGTGGTATGGTGTTTCTTCTTTTACCTAAGATCAGTGACAAGTTACTAAAGAGTTTTAAGCAGGAGAATGGCATGATCCAAGTTAAGCTTTTAAATGATGATTTTTTTAAAGGATCAATCTAGTATCTGGGCAGCCAGTTAGAGATAGAAGACATTTCATAGAGACTTGAACAAACAGGGTCCCCTGTCCCAAAACAGCAGTCTCATCACCTGACATTCTACTTCCCTGGTTTTATTCCTTAGAGTCCTAAAAGTCTTTACTTCTTCAGCAGTCCTTTTATATGCAGATACCTATGAGAGCCAGTGCTTTAATCTATTACCTTAATTGTTAGTTAACACTTTAGCAGACATTAGTCTGTTGGTGTGCTCCTGATGGGGAGGTTCTGAAATCAACTTCACCAATTGCACAATTTTTCCAATGGCCAGCCCTGCCCACATAATTATGAATATGTTTTTCCTGTGCTGGGATAATGTGAGATTTTTCTGGTAGTTTGTGTACTTTGTGATTTGCTATTAGGCAAAACCTGAAACATTCCAAAGGATACCCAATGTACCTCTTTTGAACTAAAGACCAATCTTCTTAACATAACATGTCTTCTCTTTTGTCCTAGGAATTAAAGCAGGACATCTCCAGCTTTCGATATGAAGTGCTTGACCTCTTAGGAAATAGGAAGCACCCAAGGAGAAGCTTTTCCACCAGCAGCACTGAACTCTCTCAGAGGGATGATACCAATGATGGCAGTGGTGGGGCTCGGGCCAAATCCAAGAGTGTCTCTTTCAATTTAGGCTGCAAGAAAAAGGTCTGCCATGGGCCACCTCTCGTCAGAACCATGCCAAGAGCCAGTGGTGCCCAAGGGAAGTCAAAAGCTGAGTCATCAAGCAAACGCTCTATCATGGGTCCTTCTCTCAAGAAACTGGGGCTCCTATTCTCCAAGTTTAATAGTCGTATGTCTGAACCCAACTCAGAGCCAATGTACACAATTTCCGATGGAATCGTTCAGCAGCACTATATGTGGCAGGACATCAGATATTCTCAGATGGAGAAAGGGAAAGCAGAGGCCTGTTCTCAAAGTGAAATTAACCTCAGTGAGGTAGAATTAGGTGAAGCCCGGGGTGCTGCTCAGAGCAGTGAATGCCCTCTAGCCTGTTCCAGCTCTCTTCACTGTGCATCCAGCATCTGCTCCTCAAATTCTAAACTATTAGACTCCTCAGAGGATGTATTTGAAACGTGGGGAGAGGCTTGCGACCTGCTCATGCACAAATGGGGTGATGGACAGGAAGAACAAGTTACAACTCGGCTCTAAGTCAAGCCCCTATCACCTGTTCTGGAACTCAGCAGAAAATTTGTCATTTCTTTGCTCTCAGAGGTGACATAGGATATGATTCTCTCACTGCCCGCTCCCCCCCCACCCAGAAAGGAGAGTGAAACTCCTATTATTTCCACTGTCTTTTATAGCCACATTCTCCATTTTTTGTTCTTGTTTTTATTATTATTATTATTTGCCTTTTTATACCTATAACACTAAGTCCATTTCACAATCAACTGAAGGGGCGTTTGCCCCTAATCAGCAGAGGTGCAGTCGGGTGCTTAACCCTTTGGCTTTGCTTTTCTTACCCTTGCTTCCTTGAAGCTCCAGGTGCCACTTTGCTACTGTTGCTGCCGCACAGATTCCTGACCTTTCTCAGGATCTCACACCATTTCCCCACAGGGCTGAGGTATGTGCTCAGCAGTCCCCACCAGCTATCAGATAAGGCAAACTAACCTGCCTATCTTTGTTGCCCTTCAGTGCTCCATGCTGCCCATTCTGGTTCAATGAACAGCATCAAAGGGAGACTGAACAGACTCCAAAGAATTGTCAGCTTGTGGTTTCTAGGTATAACTGGCTTTCCTGTTGTTTTTGCTTTTAAATGCTACAACTTCTCCTTATCATGGGGGCTGTTGGGTTGTTTCTTAAAGGTGTGTTAGTTTTCTCATGTGTGCCAATGAATATTTACCCCATAGTATATGTCATATTTAATAAGTTAGTGAATTCCTTTCCTGTGTTTGTGTATTTCAGTTAACTTACTACATTTTAAAATTTTATAGTATCGAGATTAGTATTTAGGATGTCTACTGATTTTAAAAACTTCTACTGCATTCTAACCAATAGTCACTACATCTCATACATTGGTAATAAAAAATAATTAGCTGGTATATTTATAGGGTCCTTTTACCATTGATAGTTTTAGTCATCATTGCTATCAAAAGCATTTCTAAGATAAAAGCCTGGATTTGAAGATATTTTTTTTTATCAGAAAAATGACATCTCATTGAAATGTCAAAATCTGAAAAGAGCACCTATCTTCATTTTAATTAATTGCTTTCTGATAGAAAACAACGACAAGACAATTTTAGTTCTAGATAACCTGATTCAAGCTGAAGTTTTAATATTCATTGGGAGCAGTGGAATTGCATGTGTAAACTTAGTTAGATATATAACATAACAAGCCTAGTGAAATCATGGAACTATACACATGATCCAAATTCTACTGTCTTCAAAGAAAGCTGTATTTATCTATCCAAATAAATTAGTTCCCACAGCTTAAGAGGACCTCATCAGAATACAAAGGTGCGGGTTAAAAAATGAAGTCCCTAATGCATATGGTCATCATATTAGACCCAATAACCACCAAGTGATAACCTGCTGAACAAGGGTAGTTTTTTCCAAGGTTAACACAAAGTTTTCCCCAACTTGGACTCTAACATAAGACCTGAAACAGCCCTAGGTCTGGGTCCTGTAGATTAAATTAACAGTATGCAGCTCAGAGAAGTAAGAGTTAGTTAAATGTTGCCCTGTTCTTATAAATGTCAACAGCAATAGGAATCTATCTAAATTCATTTGTATACTTTCCAGTAAAAGTGAAGTGAAGAATTTTCAAATACTGCAAATATGCCTCCAAAACAGCTTTGACAGTGTAGTTTCTGTCATTTGAATCAGTTCCCATTTGCAGCCCTAGCTTCAGTGACTGATGGTCAAAATATTCCAGACGAAGAAGAGACAAATTCAGGGGGAGGCAGGAACAGGAGGAGGTGTTGAAGGAAAAGCTCAGATCCAGGGAAAAATGATCAAGAGAACAGGCTGTATCAAGACCCATTTGGCAAGGGATTGTCCCAAAATAATTCCTTGATCATATCTCAAGTGATCATTTCCTTAAATCTAACTTCTCTCCTGTTTCGTTAAGTGAGACTATCATCAATGGCCCTGACATCAATAACAGGTTACTTTCCACAAGGAAAGTTACTAAAGTTACAGATTCAACGTTCCCAATTGTCAAAATCACTTTGAATAATAAATAGAACCTGAGCTACATTCCTAACTCATATTGATGGCACCAAAACCCGATACATGGCCCTATTTTATCAAAAGAAAAAGATATGTCTTTCTCACAAATGCATGCATATGTGATAACCCGGGTATAATTGTTCTGGCAGTTATTTTCTCAATTTGTCAGAAAACAAGGGTAGCCAAACATAGAACCGTAATTCAAACTACAGTCTTCTCTCAGTTATGTTCTAAAGAGAGAACATGTATAAGTCATAGTAGCCAATCTCTACTACTGAAAGAAACCAGTGTCATATTTCATGGGCAGTATTCTCCTTTTCAGATCTTCTCAGGGTTATTTTCTTTGTGACTTGGGCTTAAGACTTCAGTAGCTATGCTGAGGCCTGCTTATGTTGGGAATTGAGGCCAGTTAGCTGTTAAAGCTAAACAGCTATTGCCCTAACTTCCATGTTGGTGACACCAACATTTTTATTAACTTTAACTCAGTAGAAAGTAGGAAGGGAAAGAGATTTTTGTTCACCTCTCTACTCTCTGGATCAACTACAATCAGGAAAGTTATTTCAAATCACATGCTTAAGTATGTCCTCTGACCCCAGAGAAGGTATAAGCCAACTTGAGAGTAAATTTATAAACATAAAAAGTTAGAGCTAAAAGAGAACCTTGGAGAGAATCTACTCTATTCTGACCTCTTGCTTTACAAATAGAAAAAAAAAAGGCTCAGAGAAGGATAATGAATTGCTTAAGGTCACAGAGCCAGTCAATAAACCTAAATCTTCTAGATAACAGAAACAGGACATTTATTATGAAGCATATATATTTTATATTATACATAGGAGATGTAAAAATGGAACAGCCACTACAGATACCTTCTTGTTAATTTGCCCCAAGTGCCGTGAACTCTACAAATTTCAGACTGACATATTTAAAGTTAAAAATGTACTCCAAAGTCAAATATAATTATAAATGGTATAAGAATCACTTACAATTTGTCTAAATATCTATACTACTTCCATTACAATTGGTTTTCTTATCACTTCTAGACTTCTGTATTCATTTGTTTGATTCCACCATAAAGTCTCCCTGATAATTAATAAGGGTAAAAATATTACAAAGAAAATGTCTGAATTTTATTAGAAAATGACCATTGTTGAAGCCTCTCCTCTACTTTTAGTTTTAAGTCCGGTGGAGTAAAAAGATCCAGGAAAGATTCCAAACTCAAAATCATCATTTTGGGAAGATGCCAAATTTTACAGGGATTTAAATACTTCAAGCTAGACTTCTGTCCACTTACAAGGGGATATTGAAAATTTCCCAGTTCTTTCTGCCTCCCATAGTCATTTATCATTCCACTCTGATCTAATTTAGGCTATTTCAGATAAGTCTAAAACATCAAAACATCTGTCTGCAATTTGATTAAAGAAGTTAAAAAAAAAGTGGGCCTTCACCTTTTGAATGACAAATAATAAAGAAATACTTCTTCAATAAGAGCTTTATAGTTCTTATGACAGTGCAAAACCCCCCTGCAAATTTCATTGGGAATTTCAGTGAAAAATATGAGTTGATACCTTAGCAAGAAAATATAAATAACCATTTGACATTCATATTGCCTTGTGGGTGAGACTCAAGTGGTGGTTTTGACTAACAGTTTAAGCAGTCCAGAACTTGGTTTGTTAAACCATCATGTAAAAAGTACTTGAACTTAGGCAGATATTCTTTCCTGCTTAAAACTACGTAAGAAAAATTGAGCATATTATTTTGGTAATCAAGTTTTCAAAATAGGCTAATAAACAGATTGCTTGTATGGACATAGCCAATATAAGTTGATGTAATTGTTCATATCACCTAAATAACCTCTTCATACCTACTTGTCAGCTCCCTCCAACCCCAACCCCTGCGGCTTTGCCTCAAATCTATGGACATTTTAGATTGTTTCTTTGGCTTGCTTTATCTAGATAATTACTCCAAATATCTACTTTGTTGGTGTAGAACTAGCCATTGGGAACTGAGTACACCAATTCAATGTGAGCATTACTTTAGTACAGAGAAATGCTATTTCTACTGTATTTCCAATTACCTTTTCTATCACTTTTTCCAACAGATGTGGGGTTTGGCTTGCATTGCTTTTTGGTGGATGTTTGTAAAAGTGGGACTCTTGCCTGTATATACACATGCACACACACATATGCAATGAAACTTAATAGCATTTGAATGCTCTGGCCTTCGCCCTTCACCCCTTGTGGTAAATACTAGATCATTTTGAAAGGAAGGGGAGCAGGAATAGCTTCAATGGAAAGAAACTTCCTGAGATGTGGTGAGGAATTGCTAAAATAAACTGCTATGACAGCATCTACTGTAGCACAACTGTTAATATTGAGGGCTCTCAGAATTTGGGGTTTCTGGTTTGAAGAAAAAATAAAGCATTTAGGTCAGAAGAAAAGAACTTATCTGTAAAAATAAAAGCATACATTCTTGGTGAATTAAGTAAATCTGCATACTTGAGATATTACTATTCATATGTTGATATACCACCTAGGATTTCCATCTATTTGCTGCATGGTGGTCTAGAAAAGGTGTTGGTAGGTGGTTTTGAGAGCTTTATTTTTAGAAAGCGAAATGTTTATTAAGAAACAAAGGAGTTAATTGCTGGAATGATACAGGCAACAGGCCAGGGGGCTCTAGTATTTTTAAGCTCAGTATTTGCTTTATTGCCACTCTAGAGTGGATTTGTATCTGATACTTGTTAGTTTATTGGATCTGAGTTGTGGTCTTTCTTTTTCTAGAGACATACCATCAGTGTTTGTGGTATTTGAGAGATATGTACATATTAGGAACTATAATATTAAATATAAAATTAAGTGGAATACCCTTATGACAAAAGCTATCTTTCTTATCTAATGTGAAAAGTTGTGAAAGTGCTGTAGAAAGTTCCTGTTACTACACAAATGAATGGTAAATAATTTCTGTAGTAACAGAAAGAGGCTACAACTTTTGACTGTTGTAACCAAACTTCTTAAATCCATGATTGCAGCACACATCTGATCTATCTCCGTCCCCACCCTCAAAAAAAAAAGCCTTCTTTAAAACTCCAAATGACTTGATAGAACCAAAAAAGACTAAATGAAGAAGTAGGTAAGAATGGCCTGCAGTGTGAAGGTCGTTTTCACCAATTTGCAGCATATTTTGCTCTTTGACTCTATGAGCAGGTTTCAGGGCAACCTAACATCCTAGGAGCTGAATCTCAACACATGCACACACACATACCAAGGCACCATGCTTGGTGGTACTTGAATGAGTAAGTGGCAGTGTGCCTTTTATTTTAGTCTAAGGTGGCCAACCATTTGCAAGTACAGTTAAGCCGCGCTTGGCCATGTTAGGTCTTTTCCCACAAAATTCAATATATACCCCAAATACTCATTGCCACCAATTTCCTTCCAACCTAGAAACCCTCTTAACAGTTCTCTGGTCTTATACAACCCTTAAAACTGACCCTGGGAAGACACAAGACAACAAAGAAGCTTTGGATTTTTGAGGGAAGTACTTGATGTATTTAGATGGTGGTAGTAAATAGATGGAAAACCTTTCAAAGTCAGCATGAGTATGGATAAGCACTTTAAAACATAGGGCTAAACTACCAAGTTGTCCAACTTTTTAGGTGACCACGTTGAGATGGAGTTCCCCAATTTAAAAAACTGTAGTTTCTGGATTAAAACATTAACATCACCATTTTCTCCCTCAACAAAATCCGGAAATGCAACAGTATATGAAAACTAGCTCTGAACAACTTGTCAATCATTTTTCAAAGGTTGGGTCATATTTAGGTTGAATTTCAGATTGCAGAAAGTCCTCACCTTGTGATCACAGTATTCCTAAATTCAAAGTATCAGACTCATAGTAAAGTTGCATTTTAAATTGTACAATATTATTGACTGGTTTTTATAAATATGCACATTTGACCAATTACAGGAAGGATTGATTTCTCCAAATCTTATCTAAGAAATAAAATGAATTTGTCAAAACTTTACATGAAAAGGAAATAAAAAGTAAAGTTGGAGGAGGGTAGTACGGACGAAAGCTAGATTCTATATCTGATGTCGTATTTTAGCCTCAAATTTGAAATAAACATGCTAAAATGAGATAAAATAATGAGACCAGTATTTTCATGAACATGCTGGAATTTATGTGCCCAAATGAATGCTGTTGTTAAAAGTAGTCACCTTAAGAAGCTGCACCCATATTCAAATACTGCCGTTACTCAAACCACTGTGGACTTCTGCTTTTGGGAGGAATTCCAAAATCCACAAAACAATCTCTGAATATCCTCCATGGTAGAAAATCATGAATCCTATAAGGTTAAATTTTTAGAAATAGTCAAAAGTAATTTTAGATTCATATTTGGTAAAAAGTTGGGTGGTCAAGCTGAGTGTTACTTTTTCTGGTAAGAAATAAACATTTTTCAAGTGCTATTGCACAATAGGCACTTTGATAGGCACCATTATAAGATAATGAGACAGTTTCTTGTGTGGTTTGTAAAGTGACCTGAAACTGTTTTTTGGAATCCAGTTTTTTTTCTTATCAACCTTATTGAGGAACAATTATGCACAATTATCTACATTCATATAAAGTGTACAATTGAGTTTTCAAAGTTGTATATGCCCCTGGAACCACTGCCAAAATCAAGATACAAAATATTTCCATCACATCCAAAAGATTCCTTGTTCCTCTTTGCAGTCTGGAACCTGGTTTCAAACATGCTTGGAATAGTGGCAGCCTTACTGGAATAAGCGAATAGCCTCCAAAACCCCATATTTAGGTGTACAACCTCCACTAATTTGGGAAAAACCATGACTTAACCCTTGAAACATTTGTGTTTAAATAGTAAAACACATTCAGAGTTCCAGTAGGTTATGCTGTAAATAAACTCAGAATTGGCTTCCTATCTGATCTGTAGGAAATGACACTTTATAATGCAGAGGCTCTGACAACTAGCCCGTTAGCAGGAAAAGGGGCAATTAAGAAAGGTCCAAGCTTTGTAGAAAAATGGGAGGGTTTTGGACTCAAAAGGAGCTCTGGTAGCAGGAGGAGGCGGCGGCTCCAACTGGGAGAATGGCCGCAACTAGCTGAATCTTCAGGTCACTTGAAAATCATGTTTAGATCAGGTATTTCCTGTATAAGATCTAGTCACATTTAAAGTCTAGCTTCATCACTTTGTGGTCACATCTTGTAGGACTTCCTTTTACAATATATATTAAGCGGTCATTTTAAATAACCAATGCAGCCTGTAGTCCAATAAGCAGAGTGGTAACTGTACTTAGTATACTTGGGCAGGAGAAGCAGATAGAATTCTCAAGTGTCTAACAAGATCATTGGAACCAATGGCACTAAAATGAATGTTGTGTGAGCTCATGAGGAAACTTCTAAACCCAAAGGGTTAACACATTATTCTGTGGTTTTCTTAAAGGAAATCCAATTTGATAAATTATTAACTTCAACTGTTCAAGTTTCTCCTTTAATATAGTAAAAGTAAACCCATATATTCTCTTATTTCAACTATAAAGACAAAGACTTTCTCAAGGACATTTCAGTTCAAATAAGGATAAACAAACACATCCTTCTCAAGTGAAAGCATTTTAATTTCTCTTTGTTTACAAAAGAGAAATTTCTTACAACATAAGAATGCACACCAGTGGTAGAATTCAAGAAAATATCAATATTTAAACTCGTCACAGAATTCTATTTCATGATTTCTCCAAAATGGGGTTGACATTGAGGATGAAGAGTTTCTTCCTATTCAGAACAATGAATGTTGTTTAGAGCTATCACTTGATAGAGGAAAAAGAATACTAGAAAAGACAGGCGGTGTTTAGTTCACTTTCTTAGCCTAGTTGGTGGCCCCAATCACACATCACCACACAGAAAATGTTTGCATCAAACTTAAGGTTAATTATATCTCCTGAGCTCAATCATGAAAAGGGGAAATTCCAAATGTGTTTATGTAAATCACGTTTTGGCTTTGCAGATTACTATTTTAATAGCTAAAACCTCCTTGAGTAACTATGACTTTTATTTAAATACTTTCTGTAAGAAGTGCAAAGTTACTGTCATCCTTAAATGTGTTAAAAAGAATCTTGTACAATAAAATGATTTTGTGTATTTTGAGCTTCAGTATAAACAAAAATAAAGCATTTACTTTGTCCCCCCAAAATGTATGACTGCTCAGATTTAAGGTGTTTTGTTCCTCCCTTTTCCAATGTAATGATTTATAGCCACCTATTATTAATAAACATTTACGAACAACAATGGATTTTACACCATAACCAGTAGAAACACTTAAGGGAGACCTCTACAGGCCAATATATTTTTAAAAGATGCTTGAGAATAAACATTATTAATATTCTAACCTTTATATTTCCCATTAAACAAAGCTGTGACTATTAAATATTTAAAAATTGAATAAGCATTCATAAATAAGTTTGAGATGATGACATAAAGGGACCAATACAGTCATAAAGTTATAGGTTACAACACTGAGAAAGCTTACAGGCCTTATCTTGGAAATTTCTTATTCCTTATCGAATACCCAAAGTATGATGTGTGTTGTACAGAACAGTTTGACTCTGTTGGTCAGTGAGAAGACACATAAAGTGAGCTTAAGCTAGTCATTATTAAACTAGTAGGAGCTGAGTACATTTGGGCAATATTTCCTCAAGTATAAGTTGACATTTCTAAGATTTTTTTATGGTAATAGGCTTTTCAGCTTAGCTTTACCCTAATTAACTCAGATTCTTGAAGTTTTATTGTCTTTTATTCCACTAATTAACATTAACTTTTAGGCCACCAGAGCACTGGTTAGCCTACCAGAACAGCTTAACTTTCAGCCAAATAACTCACTTGCAAGTCCTGGCCTAATTATTTTAAGCATGATTGGGTGTATAACATTTACATATTGTTTAGGTAAGGACAAGAAAAAAGGCAGTAATATATCAGAAAAAAATTTGCAACCAGCATACACAAAGAAATCCTAAAACTGAATAATAAAAACATAAACGATTTAAACACACTTCAAAAAGGAATATATCCAACTGGTAAATAAGTACATGAAAAAGTGCTCAACATAATCAAGGAAATGCAAATTAAAACCACACTGAGATACCACTTACTATACACGCGCTAGAATGGCTAAAATCAAAAAGACTGACACCACCAAATGTTGACGAGGACGAAAAACAACTGGAACTCTTGCATATCGCTGGTGATAGTGTAAAATGGTACAATCACTTTGGAAAAATGTCCTGCAGTTCCTTACAAAACTACACATACACCTAAACTATGACCCAGCAATTCCATTTCAAGAGGAATGAAACTAAATGCTCACAAAAAGACTTCTACAAAAATGTTCACAGCAGCTTTATTCATATCTAAAAACTGGAAATGGCCCAGGTGTCCATCAACAGAATGGATAAATGATCACACATCCATACAATGAAACGTTGCTTAGTAATAAAAAGGAACTATTGACACACACATGGATGAATCCCAAAAACCTTATGCTGAAAGAAGCCTTACACAAAGGAGCACATATTCTGACTCATTTATATACAGTTTGAAAAACAGAAACTAATCTATGGTGGAGGAAAAAATCAGAACAGTGGCTAATTGATTAGGAACGGGGATCAGAAGTAAGGACTGAATGGGAAGGAGCATGAGGGAATTTTCTGAGGTGATGAAAATGTTATCTTGATAAGGACTTGGGTTTCACAGATGTATTATTTGTCAAAATTCATTGCATCAAACAATTAAGACTTGTGCATTTCATTGCATGTAAACTTTACCTCAAAAGAGAAAAAAAGAACCTTTAACAAATACTGAACTCTAGTTAACAATATGCATGCTGAAATGTTTAGAGGTGAAGTATACTTAAGTCTGCAATTTTCTTTGTAATGCATCAAAAAATAAGGACTTATAGATGGCTATGTGAAAAGGCAAGTATAGTAAAACGTTAACTGTAGAATCTAGGTGGTGGATATATGGATGTTCATTGCACAATTATTTCAACTTTTCTGTATGTTTAAAATTTTTCTTAATAAAATGTTGGAAAAAATAAGCAGTGAGTAAAGGTAAAGAACTAGGTTAACTAAAGCCAAACCTATACCATGCTTCAAAACAACTTGGAGGAAGAAAATTTATTGGGTAGTTGAAGCTATTTCAGCAGAGCTAAAGGAATGAAAGAATATGAAAACAAAGTTCAAATGCTGAAGCAAGCAAAACAACTGAATATAAAATGGTGTTTGTTTTTCTGTAGGGCTATACATGTGGTAGCAGTTTTCTTTTATTGTGCTAAGAACACTCACCATGAGATCTACCCTCTTAACAGATTTTTAAGTGTACAGTATAGTATTGTTATCTACAGGCACAATGTTGTGTAGCGGATCTCCAGAACTTGAATTCATCTTGCATAACTGAAATTTATCAAGATAAAAATTATCACTTTAATCTAGCTAATATACCAGCAAAGAAATAAAACATTAGTTTAAGTCTAGAACTTTAGTACCCTAGTACTAGGGTAAAATTTTTTTCTACAATTCTGCAAATGATTTGAAAAACTTGTATTATATAGTTTGGAAAAAGCCATAAGGTCTGCAAGAAAAGATTTGCTAGTTGATTAGGTGAAGGGACCGACCACCCATATAACACCAACTAATCAAGGCTATTAATAATGTCTGGCTAAAATAGATCTTGGCATTTATATTCACTGACTAGTCTGAATTCATAAGAATTGATTCAGTTTAACCTCCATATTGTCGAATACCCCCTCCCCCCTTTGTTTAGTCAGTGGCAAGAGCCACCTACCAAGTAAAAAAAAAACAACAGCAGCAAATAGCTGTTCAATGGTAAAGGATTTCCTGGTTTCCAAGCTCCCCTCTGGAAGCCAGAAGGAGAAAAGAGAATTCAAAAGTGGTGATTATTAGGGAAACAGTGAAGCAGTAGAACTTGAAGGGGTTCATTCACCTCAATTAGTTTCAACCACAAATAAATGTCATGGTGTAATAAAATTTAGTTTTACACGTAGCTAGTGAACATTCTTGAGAATCACAAAATTTTAAGAATCAGTTGTCTACACTATAGGCTTCCTCCAACCCCCAGACATCTTAACAAGGTACCTATGGACCTTATGTGACAGCTTATCTAAAATCTTATGTTTCTTTTCAGGATGCAAGGCAAAATTTTTAAAAACCTGAACTCTTAACTTTAGCAACAAACAGTTACTCTCCAGATGACCAGTTACCAAGGCAGTTTTTCTTTATTATGAAAAATTTCAAACACAAAAGTAGAGGGAATAGCATAACAAACCCCAAGCTTCAACAAATAAACCCTGCCTCCTCAATTATTTTGAGGTGATACCCACATTTATCACTCTAAAGCAGTTTTAGTTGCACAGTAGGTAGTTCCCTAAACTCAGGTCCATCCCTTCCTGAAGCTATATCTCCCCACACACAGGCCCCCCACACATCCCTGGAACTGCCTTTGAGAATTGAGGCAGGAGGGAAGACAAGTGTTATCTAACAAGTTGCTCCTGAAACTTAACATTCTAGGTAAGATGGGGGGAAACAAGATGTTGTCTTTTGCTATAATAGTCCCCCTGAATTCTTAGTTTTTATTATAAATGGAAATATAGATGGCTTCAAAAAGCTTTCATGTACACTGGACTAAATTTGTCCCAGATTTAGAAAAGTCTAGATTAAGTTCATGCACACCCCCCCCCACCGCCAAAGGACTCTTTTATTATTCGTGGAGATTTATGTCTGAAATAAGTACTAAATATCTGTTCACATAAAAAATGTTTATCCTTTTATTTCCAAAGCTAATTAAAAGGTTATGCCTTTATTATAGGCTCCAAGGAAATGAAAGATATTTTAAATTCACAAGTCTTGAATCTCAACAGTAAAAGACAATATTTTCATCTGCTCTTACTCAAGGCAGAAAACAACAATTAGTTTTGAGACTAAATATCCACAGCATAAAAATGCATTCTAATTGTTTTTACTCACTATGGAAATGATACAGCTTTCTACCTTTGGTACAACCAGATTTATCCCAGGAAGGGGGTAGAAGTAAAGGGTCCAAAACAAACCACAGTGCTTTTATATCTCCTTTCCCAACAATTTTAAATGGATGCAATTTGGTTATAAGAGCAAAGATGGATGTCTTTTGTAACATCAAGGGCAACCAAAAAGGTAATACATACAAAGAAATCTACCACTATCTTTATACTATAGATTGATTAAACATGCTAAGTCTTAGGGCTTTTTTATTACCAGAAAAACCACTTTTCTTTTTATCCATAAGCTGCCTTCAAAAACCACTGCAGACTTTTGCAGCTGTACAGGTCACCTTGACTCTCCCAAACCACACAAAAGGGTCAAGGAGAAATAATACTCCTTATTTCTCCTAGAAGATACGTAAAATAGTGGACTGTACTTGCATGATTTAAACAGACCATAAATACTGCTGATTTCAAACACTGGTGACAGTAACAATTAGGTTGATCTCTGGTTTTTAAGTTAAGAACAAGCATCTCGGGCCAGCCTAGTGGCGCTGTGGTTAAGTGTGCACGTTCCGCTTCAGCGGCCTGGGGTTCGACGGTTTGGATCCTGGGTGCAGTCATGGCACCGCTTGGCACGCCATGCAGTGGTAGGTGTCCCACATATAAAGTAGAGGAAGATGGGCATAGATGTTAGCTCAGGGCCAGTCTTCCTCAGCAAAATGAGGAGGATTGGAGGCAGTTCGCTCAGGGCTAATCTTCCTCAAAAAAAAAAAAAGAAAAGGAACAAGCGTCTCATTAAATTAGTAATGGAATTCAAGGCAAGGCAGTAACCTACAAGTTTAAAATAAAAACAAATCAACTGGAAGCCTAAGGCAAACAGGCTTGTCTCAAAACCACACAATTTCCAGACTCTCACTCTTGAGATAGACTACAACCTTCTAAAACACTCCTTAGAAACTAATTAGTGAACCACTGACAGTTGAAGATACAGGACAATCACTTGCTGTGAGTTATGTATATTTCAGAAACGTCAGCACATTTGAAAAATGTTGAAGAGAGGTTGCTCCACGTTTTAAACTTGACTAAATCTTTATTTAAAATATAAAACAATTTGTAGGCTGCACAAAATTGAGAACCCAGAAGGTTAGCAGAGAAGAAGCTAAAACATTAATCCATAGTTAGGTTGTTATAAAGATCAGTGCACTGTTGTCCATCTTTCTTTACTAAAGTTGTCAGATGCCAACTTGTAGAGCAAGGACTTCTTAAGATCAAGGATGCAAAAACAAAACACAACCCATTCCATGTCTATTATGAAGAAGAAGCCTGAACTAGTACAATGACTGATTTGGAACTCATTAATGTCAATCATCTTGAGAATAGTACACTGAAGACAGAACATATCTTCTTTGCAATGGATTCCACTCCAGTTCTTTCAACTGTTCAAACACCTCAAGCCCAGAGGTCTCAAATGGTTCTTTTTCCCTGGGGTGTAGCTGAAGGTGGGAAAGGACAGACTGATTCATAAGCACAAATAATCTTTAAAGAAGGCAATATAAATAGGTTTTGAGGCAACCAAAGAACACTTGTAAAATAGCTGTTTGTCAGGTGAGATACAGCAAAGCATTCATGATGAATTACCCCTCAGAGGAGAACTGATGAATACAGAAGATCTTGTGGTCTTTGGGTAGATGAAAGGGAGAAGGCAGAAAGGCTGATGAAATACATCTCACAGAAAGTCAGAGACAAGGCAGGCCTGGAGAGATACAAGCTAAGTCTAAAAACAAAAACTACAAGGTACGACAACTATTAGAAGCATAGGAAAATGAGAAAGTAAGTCTAGATTAAAGTTCCATAAGGTAGTTAACAGATTTTTTTAAGAAACAGAAATACAACCTAAAAAGATACATTCTCAAAGGAAAAGAACTAGATATGGTAGTATGCATTGCACCATCTTGAAATTACATAACATTTCAACTGGCCCTGCCAGTTCACGCTGTAAATTCACATTCTCTTGCAACCAAAATACAAGGGGAAAAAAACACACTGGAACATTGAATGTCTGGTACTCTTTGCTGCAATGAAGAAAGCAAAAAAGAAAATCCCACTCATTTTAGCAATTTTAAATGATAATTTTTATTTACTGCTAACTGTGCAAAGGACACCAATTCAATACTGTGCAGTAAAACATTTACATAAATCCAATATTAAACAATACCACATGGGATAAATCTAAAGCAGAGCACCATGTGCCTTCGAAACTGATTAACATCATAGAACGCAACTCAGTTCACACAATTCTTAAGAAACCTGAAGAGCTCTCTCATTTAATATTAGGTTAGTTACCCAGAAGCAAATACTCTTGGTTTGTCTTATTTTCTAGAAAAAAGTGGAAGTTATTCCAGTTTTGCATGGTTTAATATGATGTGTGACATCTGAACCAAGGAAGTACTTTGTTTGATTTATTCCTTTTATCAATTGGTACTATCAGCTAATAAAAAGTTGACAAGCTGGCTGACAAGAAAACAACTGAATACAATGAAGTATGCTCAATATGGAGCTAGTTGTACATTCATCTCAATTTCCTTACTCACAACCCAAAGTAATATTCCTTTATTTTAAAGAACTATTTTAAATCAAAAGATAAAATAATCTTAAAGACAGATATAATAGTAACCACCCTAACCACCTAAATCACTTAACCACTAACATAAAATACTTTTTAAAAACCAAAACAGCAAGAAAAATGGCAGTGCAAGGATACTTCATACTGCTGAATCTTACATATTCTGAGGTACGTAATGAGAAGCTGAGGGTGGTGAAGCAACATAGCCAACCGGCCCAGGATTCATAGCACCATGAATTTGAGAACCACCACCATATGCTGCACCAACTGGATGCCAGGGGGTAACATAGGGATAATCTTGCACAACAGGAAGGCAAGAATCAAAACCCAGCAAAGGTGGCTGCCCATAGGGATCTGATATCACTGGATAATAGACCGCTCCATGAGGGACAGATGCAGAATCAGCATTTGGAAAAGTACCTGAAACAAAGAATGCATATAGTACAAGTTACAGAGATTCACTAAAACACCAACATAAATGGATGTTCTTACATGTAAAAATGAAATCTAGTGCTAAGACTGATCACAGCAATTATAGCAGGAGCACTTTAGATGTGAACAATAGTGACCCAATCAGGCTACTAAAAGATTATATGGAAATTTCCTAATTAAAAAAATATAAATATATATCTGTGTGCGTATAATGTGTCCAATGTATTCTACCTAGAGATAGCTATCTTTATGGGGTGATTTAGGTACCAACAGACTAAACGCATAAAGAAACATTTTCTAGAGTCCTGCTAAGTGAATTAAGTTCTTATAAAAGTTGGTCAAAATTAAGTTATCCAATAGTTTTCCAGTATAACACATACCATCCAAATAACCATTTTGTATCACTTTAGCAATTAAAAACCCAGGTTTCTATACAGTCTGATCTATACTTGAAGGTATAGGTCTGAAGAGCATCCTAAAAGACTGAACATTTAAGTGTCATCTCTTGAATGTCATTAAGATCCTAGCATGATTTTAATTTTACAGAAATTTTTGCTATCATGAATCAGTTTCAGTGGAAAGAGATGTTGTTCTGACACTGCTATAGCGATCACGACCATCAAGCAGCAGTGCTGGAATAGGCAACAGATTTGATTAGATTAGTCCACATAGTTTCTCCTACCTCTTGCTGATTCTTTCCAAGAAGGGCAGTCCAAAGATCCTAATCTAAATCCTTAAAAACGTATCCCCATGTATATTAAATTGTAAACTCATAGAGCAACCATCCTTATGGTCTAGCACAGTGTTCTCAAACTTTTTAGTCTCAGGACCCCTTTACTCTCAAAAATGAGGACCCCAAATAGCTTTTGTTACTGTGGGCTATAACTATCAATATTTATCATATTAGGAATCAAACTGAGAAAGTTATTTATTAACTCATGTAAAAATAAGCCCATTATGTTAACACAGATAAAATTTTTATGAAAAATGGGTTTTCCAAAACAAAAAAAAATGGTCAGACAAGTGGCATAGTTTTTACACTTGTGTAATCTCTAATGTATGGCTTAACAGAAGACAGCTTGATTCTCATGCCTGCTTCTATATTTAATCTTTTATGACATGTTGTTTTGGTTGAAGTATCTGAAGAAAATGTGGTCTCATACAGACATGTAGTTGGAAAAGTTTTTTTTTTATCCAAAGAAAATTTATTGAAAATTTTCAAACGCTAAAAAAGCTCCATTTGTAGATGGCAGTTTATATCCATTCTTAAATTTTCTTCCTATCCATAGTACCCAATAGCCCTAGTCCTGGAAATCCCCTCTTTTATTATACTGGAAAATACCAAAGATGTGAGGGCATAGAAGTATGTGCTTACTAAGGAAGCTTTCTTTTTTAAGAGCCTCTGAAGCTCCTCCCTAGGAGAGATTAAAGTCAGTGCTTTCCCACTTCCCAAGTCTACCTCCACACATCAAACAAATGAAAATCCTTCCAAAACTCATCTCCCTTCATGCTCACACTCAAATATGCTGTTTTATGTGGGTCGACCAAAGTCTTTTTCTGATTTTCCTCCCCATCTGTTCTTTGAATAAACATGCATCCTAAAGAGAAGGAAGACTTAAAGGATCAAATTTGGTTCCTGTATTTGGAAATGTTTTCAAAAGACCACACCGCAACTTGACTATTCGGTCAAATTAGGTTCCGTTTGCCTCTAATAGAGCTTAATTACCTCCCACAAGCTCCTCAGACTCTTTCACTTCTTAGTCTGCACAATTTAGCTATTATGATGGCCGAAAAAGTTTTTTAAAGAAATTAAGTGTGTGAGCCAGTGGAACAGCTGCCATGGGCTATGTCTCCACCAGACCAAGACCACCAGTGTTTTTAGGTGACCAAATTGGCTCTACTCAGTGTCCGGAATTCTAGAAACGAAATAGCCAGAGACATAGCCCATTGGCTTTTTTTTTTAAATTAAGGTTATGAAAGTTAACATCCTTGTGAAATTACAGTTGTACATCATTATTAGGCATGTTGTAGGTACACCACTTCACCCCTAGTGCCCTCCCCCCACCCCCCTTTCCCCTGGCAACCACCGATCAGTTCTCTTTGTCCATATGTTAACTACCACCTATGAGTGGAGTCATACAGAGCTCGTCTTTCTCTGTCTGGCTTATTTCACTCAACATAATACCCTCAAGGTCTATCCATGTTGTTGTGAATGGGACGACTTTGTGCGTTTTTTATGGCTGAGTAGTATTCCATTGTATATATATACCACATCTTTACCCAATCATCAGTTGCTGGGCACTTAGGTTGGTTCCATGACTTGGCTATTGTGAATAATGCTGCGATGAACATAGGGGTGCATGGAACTTTTGGAATTGCTGATTTCAGGTTCTCAGGATAGACACCCAGTAGTGGGATGGCTGGGTCATAAGGTATTTCTATTCTTAACTTTTTGAGGAATCTCCATACTGTTTTCCATAGTGGCTGCATCAGTTTGCATTCCCACCAACAGTGTATGAGGGTTCCCTTTTCTCCACAGCCTCTCCAACATTTGTCACTCTTGGTTTTGGCTAACATCTGTTGCCAATCTTTTTTTTTTTCCTTCCTCTTGTCCCCAAAGCTCCCCAGTACATAGTTGTATATTCTGGTCGTAGATCCCTCTGGTTGTGCTATGTGGGACACCACCTCAGCATGGCCTGATGAGCAGTGCCATGTCCACGCCCAGGATCTGAACTGGCGAAACCTTGGGCCACCGAAGTGGAATGCGGGAAATTAACTACTCGGCCATGGGGCCGGCCCTGAGAGATGTCTTTTAATAACCAGCTTTTTCAGATAATTGTAGATATTCTTTGATCCTACACTAAAATTAGGTAAGTTGTGGTTTCTTAAAGTTCAGCGGCAATGTGGGCTTTTCATACTTATCATTAAAATGCATTGTCCTATCTTGCACTTTGGGTAGATTTATCACAAAATCATGCACAGGTAACATCATGCGTTGGTAATTAAGAAAATATTATTTCACTGAATTATACGGATCTCCCAAATGTTGCCACACTTCACTATACAATGTGAAAAACCTCACATATTAACAGCCCCATCTATTTCATTAGAAGAGTAAAGTATTGGGAAGCTGTCAAGTTCATGGTGGCAGATACAAGTTTTCCAAAATTCTAATTTTTATTTGAAAGCTAAATTTTTATCTTTGACAACAAATACTATCAGTTGTTTTTCTTGAAGTGACAGGCTCATGTTGTTCATTTGAGAAAATGTCTGCCAGATCCCCAAGTCTGAATAACCATAGTTGGTCTATCATTCTTTCAAGTAAAAATAGTGTTCCAAGAAAAAAGTCAGCTAGATGAGCTTGAAACTCAACTGCACAAGTCCTTTTCTTTAAGTTCATCATACCTCAATCTGTAGAGTGCTTTATGAATACTTCTCATTTTGTCACACAGAATATTAAGCACAATTATTAAAAGATAAAGATTTAGTAAAAATAAAAACATCTTTGATGAAACAAAAAATAGAACTGGCGTTTTTGCATCACAAGTATGTGGCAGTGAGGAACACACTAATTACTAGCACAATTTGGTGCCCCTGCCTTGATTTGTGCTTAGGTGCCAGCAGTCTCACCCATTACTGATTTCTGCACCCTCAATGCAAATATAAAACAAAGGGACAAATAAAATCCATGTATTTTGATGAGTACTTTTGGCCTCATGGATCCCTTGAAAGGATCTCAGGGACCCCTAGGGGTCCATGTATCATGCTTTGAAAAATGCTGGTCTAGTATATGGACCTAATGAAATATCTGAAGGCTATTATTAAATTATACACAATACAATCCAGCTGTCTTTCTTGCAGGCAAACTCGTTACATACTTACCATTTGCTGATGCTTCCGCCTGTGTGCCATCTTGCCTCCCAACCTCACCGTACAACTGAGGAATGGTTTGATCTACCAGAGGAGGTGGCTCAGTATAGACTGGATAATTTTCCACATGAAACTGTTGTTGCTGCTGCTGCATGTGCGGCAGATAGACCATGGAGTGCCAGTAGTTGTGGTGATAGCACTTGGGTAAGAAAGGGAAAAAATAAACACTTTATTGTTTCCTTTTCTTAAAGTGGTACAGTTCCTCACTAAAAAAAAGAAAGGCCATGATTTTCAGGAGAGATAGTAATGACTTTTTTGACCTAAAAGATACGACATTTACAAAGTTTTTAATCTACCACAACTTTAAGATCGTTTGCAGTACCTATCTCTCATATTGAGACCTAGGAATTCTTTTAGGAAAGCTCCTAAGGAAATCAGAAATATACACAATGACCTGTATACAAAGATGTCTTTTATAATACTGTTTTTAAAAGCAAAAAACATTGAACAACCTAAATATTCAACAATAGAGAAATGGATGAATGAATTAATGATCTATCCATGATGGAATACTGTATACAGGCAATAAAAAATCATGCTGTCAAATATTTAGAGAAAAAATGTTCGTATTGTTAAAAGTTTACAAAATTACATAGCATAGTCCATATTTTGTAAAATGAGTAAACTAGCAAACAAGCTGCAAGGAAATATATCATAGCATACATTGGTTATACAGGTGATTTCAGTTTTCTCTATACTTTAGTATTTTCCAGAAGTACTATAATAAATGCAGTTACTTTTAATATGAAAAAGTACTAAAATATCTATTCTGCATTTCCTTGTATTCCCGTGATGTAAAATGGAGGAGAGTATTTAAAAATGCCTCAGCCTTGTGGGATGGATTGCAACATTTCCACATGGGACTATAATTAAGTGACATAACTAAAGGGGCAAGCAGTTTATTTTTTCATTCTTGAAACTGCATTTAGGAAATACAGTCTCCAAGAACAAAAACCCAGTCCACTACTCTTAATTTATAAATGTGTGCCAGTTGGGAAAATGGTTTTCTGGAAATGATATGTCAAAGGTTTTAAGGAAATCAGTGTCTGAAAATATGAACTAATCTAAGCATTATCCAGGATACTATCTAGTTTACTATAATCTGCCAAATCTTAAGATGCATAATTCCTTTTCAGGAAATACGCCATCTTGTTATATCAGAATTCAAGTGTATTTCAGGGGGGAAAATGATCGCTGAAAGAATAAAACAAAAGAGCTCTAACCTGAAATCAGAGACACTTTTCAGTGATATTAAGATATTTGTCAGTACTCTCCTACAACTCAGGGGAGTGGTGAAAATCAGTGTTTGGCAAATATCTAGGAAAACATGAGTGCTTTAAAAATAATACAGCTCTTTAAATGTCTTTGAGAATTAGTCCGATTACTTTTCACATAAAATGTAGAAATAGCTATAAAAATGTTTTAAGCAAGCAGGATAAACAGTCCATTTATCATTTTGAGACAGAAAAGCAGAGTTAAGGGTTGGCATATGATGTTAAATAGGGAGACCAATATACACTAAAGTTGTGCTTAGATCCCTACTCACCACAATTTAACAATTATTTTATAATAAGAGAATATGAAGCACTTGAAGGCTAAAGTAGAAAACTGATCTATATCATCTTCAGAGACATAAAGACAGAAATAAAACTTTTAGGTCCCTCACAGTGTTCCTGGCTTTTAAAGTTCAAGAGTTTGATTATCAAAACAGCTTAGATTTTTAACATAGTATCAAAGCAATTTTAACATGATTCTTACCTGCAATCCCAGATTGAAATAGTACTGCAAAACTTTTGTATCTAAAATTAAAAATGTTTAATTTAGTGACTAGATGACGTAAGCAACTAGAACTATCACTTAAACAGCTTTTCTCTTTGAGTATTAAGGTAGATAGAAATGTAGTCTTCCCACATCACCATCACTCTCAATTCTATCTTATAGTAAATGACCATTTACCTACCACTATAGGTAAGATCACTTTCTGGTCCAAGATTCAATCAGCAAATACATATTTTATTTCTATTCTTAATATTAGGTAGATGTCACAGGAATGCCACTATGCTAATATTTAGAAAGAATCCAGTAAAGGCATTTTCTTGCTTGTCTCAAGACTAAAATTTTATTTTAAATCAAATATACTCCATAAGCAAATATATTGGTCCTCAGTTAATGGAGCTACTACATAGTATGAACTAATGCTCTACTAATGCCAAGATTAGTGATGCCTCTTGAGATAACTAGCACTGTAGGAAACAATTCATCTTGTTTTCATTTAACATGACTAACGTACCACCACTAGAACTCCAAAATGAGGAGGCAACGAGCAAGGTAACTCAAAATAAGTTATAGTCTAAGGTGATGATATTTGCCCAGACACAGAGCTCAATTAAAATATTTCAAAAATGAACAAAAACTAGATGTATGGGGGAAGAGGGAATAGTCTTAGCATTCCAATTATATCTCTAAATGTATTTTTACTTATTGACCTGGAATCCATGTATATTCTTACAAATAATATAACTTGAGTTCCACAAACAAATGAACTCTCAGAAAACCCTTCTTTATTTCTTAAGTTGGAGCCTCTTAATACATACAAATATATTTAGTGTCACTTTAAAAGAATCAGATTATATCTTGAACATTATGTGGGAGTATAGTATAAAGCCTAATGCTCAAGCTAAAGAATATGAAAAGATAATAGAAGGAAGTAAATTCACAAATGGTAGGGGGATTCCACTCCTTGATATATACATATATCCACACAAAACTTGTATACAAATATCTGTAGCAGTATTATTCACAATAGCAAAAAAATGGAAACAATCCAAATGTCCATCAACTAATAGATCCTAAAATGTGGTATTGCCACAAAATGGAATATTATTTGGCCATAAAAAAGAACGAAGTACTGATACATGCTACAACATAGATGAACCCTGAAAACATTCTGCTGAGTAAAAGAAGCCAGATGCAAAAGACTCCATACTGTATGCTTTCATTTATACAAAATGTCCAAATAGGCAAGTCCATAGAGACAGAAAGTAGACAAGTGGTTGCCAGGGGGAATAAGGAGTGACTACTAATGGGTACAGGGTTTCTTTGTGGGGTGATAAAAATGTTCTAGAATTAGACAGTGGTGATGGTCACGTATATTTGTGAATATACTAAAAACAAATGAATCGTACATTTTAAATGGTTGACTTGTATGGTATGTGAATTATATCTCAAGCTGTTAAAAAAAGTTGCACAGATAAGGACTATAAGAACTCAAAAACATCACTTTAAAATGCAATGGGGAGGTATGATGAAAACGATTGGATCTGAATAGGAAGTTAGATGGAAGAGTGGATGGGGAGAGAATTTGAGTAAAATCACCACCTCATCAAAGGCTTAGAAGTAGAAACCCAGGTGCACGGAATTCTTGTAAAAGTAGAAAGAGATAAGGTACAACTTTGCAAAAATGACCAGCAGTTTCTTATAAAAACTAATAAACATGGGGCCGGCCTGGTGGTGTAGTGGCTAAGTTTGTGTGCTCCGCTTTGGCAGCCTGGGGTTCAGAGGTTTGGATCCTGGGCGCAGACCTACACACCGCTCATCAAGCCACGCTGTGGCGGCATCCCACATGCAAAATGGAGAAAGATTGGCACAGATGTTAGCACAGTGACACTCTTCCTCAAACAAAAAGAGGAAGATTGGCAACAGATGTTAGCTCAGGGCCAATCTTCCTTATATACACACACACACACACAAAAAACAAAAAAATCAAACTAACTAAACACACCTATCTATGACCCATCAATTCCACTTTAGGAATTTCGCAAGGGAAATGAAAACATATGTTCACAAAGACTTTTATGAGAATGTTTATAGCAGCTTTATTCATAACAGCCCCAAAATAGAAATAGCCCAAATGTCCATCAAGGGACAAACTGTAAAATATTCATACAATGAAATACTACTCGGCAATAAAAGTAAACAGACTACTGATATACACAGCCATCATGGAAGAATCGCAAAAACATTATGCTGACCTTAAGAAGACTTCCAGAAAGAGTACATACTGTTTGATTACATTTCTATGACATTCTAAAGCAGGTGAAACTGCAGCAGAAAAAACCAGAACAGTGGTTGCCTTTGGGGAGGGAAGTTAAGATGGGGGTGGGGAAAGACTGGTAATGGGCACAAGGAAACTTTGTGGGACAATGGTAATATTTTATAGCTTGATGGGGATTTGGTTTACACCAAATACAACAGGTGCATATACTCATTTGTTAAAAGTCAACAAGGGTACATTTAAGATTTGTGGATTTCATTATATGTCATCTTTACATCAAAAGAAAAAATAAATACCAAACTCTAGTGAATGGTATGTATGTGGAAGTTTTCATGGGGGAGTATGTTGATGTCTACAATTTACTTTGAAAAGCATCAAAAATAAGACAGATTAATTGATGGACAGAGAGTTGGATGGAGGGAAGGATGGACAGACATGTGAAAAAGCAAGTACAGTTAAATGTTAATGATAGACTCTAGGTGGTGGATATATGAATATGCATTTTAAAATTCAACTTTCAAGTATGTTTGAATATTTTCATAATAAAATGTTGGAAAATGCATAATGAGCATTATGTGGTAACTGAGTAGATCTCAGGCAGGGGTAAGTAAGCGAGGGGAGAGAAGTAAAGGGATCAGGGTTTAGATACCAAGTAAATTAGGTAGAAATATCACTGTTAACAAAATAGGAAACCAAGGAGAAGAGTCAATGTTTTGCATGGCCTAGAGAGAAGGAAGAAGGGAAATAAAGAGGAGAAATTTCATTATAGACAGATTGAGTTTGAAATGAAAGTAAGAAAGCCATGTGAAAACGTCTAGCAGGTAACTAGAGATAAGTACCTGAAACTTCAGAGGCCAGGGCTAGAGAGATTTAGGAATCATCTATATAAGGGTAATAATGAAGTTTTAAGGTAGAGAAAAAGAAGAGAGTGGAGTTAAAGATGATCTTGGTGACTACCTTAGGGGATGAAAAAAAAAATAAAGCAGCAACTACGAAATCAAGAGAACGTTACAGCAAAGAAAGTACAAATAAGCTACAACTTTCAACTACAATTCTCTTTTCAGAAACACTGCCAAACTGAAGGGTGACAAAGAACTTCCAATGGAAAGCTATTCCTTAGTTTAATTAAGGAAACAAGAACACAGGCTGAAATCCAGGGCAGATCAGACCCCCAATTCCTCCCCACCCCCCCAAAAAAGTCTCCACCTCTCCAAATTCAGTTGGAATCCTAAATATCAAAGATTGTAATGATTTCATACTTCTGTGGCAGGAATTTAAGAAAAGAAACGGGAGAAAATTTTGATACTGACTCTTGCTTTTCAAGAAAAACAGTTGAGAGAGCAAAGAAATCCGGTTGAGAATCTTCTTCAGGGCAGACATGTAGCTACCAAAAGAAAGCAGCAAGAGCCAGCTCATGATTATGTAGAAGATATTCTCAGATTTCAGTTGCTCCTTTCCTTAGTCACTTACCTAGTGTTATGTTCTTAAGCCAATTTCCATTTGGTCCCCCATCCTACACCCATAGGTCAACCAAAGAGAGACATACTCTAAATTTTTTTTTAAAAATCTCAGACCTAAATAACCCTCACCCAAGTTTCAAAATCTACTCACCTTGAGGCAGATCACTGCCACTTGGATCACAGGAATAAGGTGGAGGTGGTGGCAGTAAATTTGAAGCCTCTCCCATCTCGAGAGGAGGAGGAGGAGGAGGAGGGGGAGGAGGGGGAGGAGGGGGAGGAGGGGGAGGGGGAGGAGGTGGTGGAGGTGGAGGTGGTGGTGGCAGAGAGGCAGCAGCAGCAGGAATAATAGCAGAGAGGTATGGATAAGATGGTGAAGCAATCACTAAAAAAGAAACAAAACAAATAGCAATGCACAATTAACATCTCATAAGCAGTAGCTCATTTTCTACTTCTTCTGTGTCCCTAATATGTTCAAACAACTCTAATCCTTATGATTCGACTTCAAAACAAAAACTTGGAAGGTGAATGGCTCACATGTGCTTAGACATGCCAGCTGAAAACGAGGAGTTCATTACAGGTTATTTCAGTTAAGGAAATTATTTGAAACTAAAAGAGAAAAAAGTAGAAGCTGAAGAGCCTTGACTATCAAGACTGAACATCAGCTAATAGGTACATAAATAAAATACTATTAAAGCAAAAGTTTTACTTTGTATTAAGCTAAGGATGTTTTCAGCCATTTGCCACTTAGCCAAATCACAAGAGGCAGAAGCTAATAAGAGACTAAATCACACAGATTACAGATTTAAGTAATCTTTGAAGGCTTCTACTTGATGGCATTGGAGGAATATAGGGAATTCTAAATCACGACAGTTCCACTTCTAAGGATGTATAGAATCTAAAACAGGCTAGATGATATATCTTATCCCTTTTAACTTCCTATACCTGTTACGACAGTTTAAAAACAATACTCATTTAGGAGTTTCATCACAGTTGTTGACACAAGAAATTCAAATACAATTATGTTTAAATATTAATACATTCTTCTACGATGAAGGAAACAATGCAGTTCCAACTCAGTAAAAATAAATATCTCCAAATACATATATATATATATATAGTATGCCAGATAAATTTGTTGAAATTTTTGACAAACGATGAATGATACAATCTTTCAAATTTAACTGAATAATTTTAAGCAACGTAGAAATTCAAGTACTAAATTTTATCATTATTTTACCTGCACTATAATTTTAACCCTAAGAAGTATAGAAAGTTTAGTTTAATTGTTCAATAAAGGCTTAAATTCAGAGTTTCAGAACACTTAGTTTAGTACAGGAACAGTCCACACAAGCTGAATTTGTTATTCTGGTAAATTTAGCAAAAGGAATTAAAGGCCAAGTATTAGAAGTAATCCGTATTGTTCTCATTTACTGACAAATGTTAACAATACACTCATTTATACTCTTTATACAGTTACAAGCTAATAGTAAAAGGAGATCTGTGCCTTAGGGTTATTTAGAACTTGATAAATAACTCTTTGGGGGTGATGAAACTGTCGTCTCTTGATTGTGGCCATCAATCAAGAGACAATGATTTGACAATGACTCTATGCACTGTCAAAACTCACAGAACTGGGAACCAAAAAGAGAATTTTACTTTACCTAAATTCAACAGTAAATTTTAAAAACTTGCTCAGGTGTTTTGGAGTTTGGCCATGCATACAGAAACTTCCACTTTTATAGTTTTGGAAGAGGAATTTAATTTTTAGAACATCTCCAAATGTTCTAAAGGCTTTATGGATTTGTTTTCTATAAAATAATGGCTTCTTCAACAAAGCTCCACTCTTATTCCTTTCAAGCTAGCACTCAAATCACACCATTTTTAAAAAGGAAAATCGAGTAAGTTCAATTCGCTAGATAGTAGAATGTGATCATGATCACTCGGTAAAAAGCAACTACTAAACACAGAGGTAGCTAAGCCCTGACTCTGGCAAAAGCCTTGCAAACAGTTACCAAAACTCAGGATTTGATGCCCATGAGGTGACTCATATTAAAGGCAATCACAGCATCCAGTTACCTAGCAGACAGGAAGCGACTTAAAGGAGGATGGGATGGGGTTGCCAGAGAGACACATGAACAACACAATGGGAAACAGGAGTTGTTCCATCTAGAGGACTGACAGGAATGATAAAGAGCAACTAAAAAGTAGCCATGACCTAGTAGAGTTATAGCTGAGGCTCATACGTGACTCAAAGAACAAAAAGCAAAATAAATGAAGGCAGTATACATTTTTAGAAATATCTACATAGAACACAAATCTGGCATTTAAAGAGTAAGCTTTCAATGACTGTACATAAACGAGGCATTACAATGCTTGATTCACCTGTCACTTCATTATTTTAAGCTCGTACGTCTGCTGGAAGCAGACAGCTAACGCTTCCCCCTGTAATTAGTACAAAGTAGTGAAACCAGGGTCTATATTGAAATTTTCAATGAAAAATTTCTAGGGTCATTAAATAGCATATACTGCATGTTTTTGTTCCAGGCACTGAGCTAAGCAATTTTTAAATTGTAAATGAAACAGATACAGAAAAAAACCCAAATAGATTACTTTAAGGTGGATAGTGTCCACCTTAAAACTTTGCCAGCCACTGCAGAAAAGTTCCATGTAGCCCATACCAATCACAACCTTCTCCCTCTCACCATAATTAACCATTATCCTGACCTTCATGGGAATCACTTCCTTCTGGTTTTAAGAGTTTTGTCACCCAAATGTGCATTCCTAGACAGTTTTTTAAAGTTGATGTCTTGATTGTCTTTTAATCTATTGGTCCTTTGTCCATCCCTGTCATTTCCTTTCAGTTTTCATTTGAAGAATCTAGGCCCTTTGATCTGTTGAGCTTCCCATGGTCTGGATTTTGCCAATTACATACTGATGGTGTGTTTCAATGTGCTCTTCTGTATTTCCTGCAAATAGGCAGCTAGATACAAGAGACTGGATTAGACTCAGGACTGATTCCTTTGACACGTCTATAGGTAATGTTTGACTGTCTTTGCAATCTTAGCAGCTACTGCTATTTAATACCCATCCATTCAGTAAGGACCACAAAATGATTATATTCTGCCACTTCTTTTTCACTGATTAGTTAGAATACATACTAATAGACAGAAACACTTCCCCTCATCTACTACTTGGTTACCAGTGGTACATTTCATATAAGAAAGGCAGGCTAAATGCTTGATTCTCTCCCTTTATTTTCCAGAAAATGAACTGGTTTCCTATCATCCTCTTCAGATGATCGATTTTTAAAGTATCATTAGGAACTTTTAAGTTTGATACACTTGATATGTTCCCGTCTACTGCAATTATCATTGTTAAGGCTCAAATTGTTCCATCTTTGGCCAGTAGGAACGTCTTCAAGATGGCTCCCGAGTCCTTGTCATGAACCCAGTACTCTGATAGCTTTCTTGCTTTCTGGCATGACAAAATGATCCAAGCTCATCTTGAATATTTCCTGCCCAGAACTCTCAGCCATTTCTCCACAAAGCCGTTTGGATTTTTTTAAGTGAGAAGTGGTATTTAAAGACCACAAACTGAGTGGGAGGGATATTGTTTCTAGGCCTTTTTGGTGGACAGAGCTAGGAAAATACACATATATTTAAAGATGAAATACCTCAAGTTCATATTGATACTTCCAATTCAACTTTGAGACAATAAAAGCTTTTACTTAGCCTCTTTATTATATCTGTATCATCTTTCTTTCATACTGAGACTCCTGATTGTAAGGACACAGGAGATAAAATTAGAATATCCCAGACTCACTTGTTTTAGCCAACATTACAGTCTCAGAATAACAATGAGTATCTACATAAAAGAACCTGATGTGATTATTGAGAGCATTAAAAAATGCTTGGTACATGGTCTCTCAATTCTCCAATTTTTAAAAATAGCTACTGTCCAAACATAAGGCTATTACACAGTATATTCTCACCCTCTCAGCCCTCATTTTGTCTTCATTCTACAGTTAACTATATATTTAACACTTACCATCAGGTCTTATGTTGATGTCTCTAATTGTCTTGGTAGTCTAAAAGTCAAAACTCACTTTCTGGTACACTGTCATCCATCCAATATAACTTGGTGATTGTAGAAACATTCTATATCTGTGCTGTTCAATACAGTAGCCGCTAGCCACATGTGGCTTTAAGCACTTGAAATGCAGTTGCTGTGACTGAGCAACTGAAGGTTTTATTTAATTGTAATTAATTAAAATTTATATTGTCATATGTGGCTAGTAGTTATCTTGCTTGACAGCATAGCTTTAGCAGATTCTTCAGGAAGGGTTCACGTCAAAAATATTCTCTGAATTCTTACATATTGCCCTTTAGGCTTGAAAATCAGTTTGGTCGGATATAAAAATCTTTGATTCACACATTTCTTCTTTATCTTAAAGGTTACTCCATTTTCTTCTAGCATGAAGCACCGCTGTCGAAGTCTGAGGATTATCATTTTATTTCTTTATAATCCATAGGCTCTTTTATCTAGATAATCAAAGGACTTTTTCTTTAAAGTTCAGTCATTTTACTAGAATATCCTGGAGTCCGTGGTTCTGGGTCAATATTCTTAGGTATGCAGAGTGCTGTTTCAGCATGTAGTTTTAAATCCTTTTTAAATTCAGGGAAGTTTTCTGAATTTATAGTTTTTAGTATTTGTTCTTTTCCCTTGATTTGGTTTTCTTCTTCAGG
Source organism: Equus quagga (assembly GCF_021613505.1). NCBI lineage: Eukaryota > Metazoa > Chordata > Mammalia > Perissodactyla > Equidae > Equus > Equus quagga. The sequence goes on from NC_060276.1 coordinate 34,324,126, forward strand.
GACTTCTATCAGTGCTTGATCTCCTTTGCCTTATTTTAATATGCCACTTTTGAATCTGTACCCTCATTTTCTTCATTTTAGATTCTCCCCTTTCTTACATCTTTCTCATAAAGCATTATCTGTTTATATATTCGGTCATGTTCTTTGTAGTTTAGTCTTCATTACTGAAATGACTTTCTTCCATTTCTAATGCTTTCTAGGGTTCTGTCACCTCATCTTTTTCTAATTCTGCATTTTTGTAATTATGAATTGTGTTTTATATTATTTTATTAATGTTTTTAGTGCATTCTAGTTGTTTAGTTTAGTTCTGTTTAGTGGGCATATTTCTGACATGCTTTTACTATCTACAGGAATATTCTTTTTTCTTAAAACCTCTTTGTATAGGATTTGACCTTAGTGCTTTTCTTCTGTTCATTTTTATGTGAAATTATTTCTCATGAACTTTAGAATGATGTGGAGAACAGGAAAACCTTCCTAACCTCATAAGGCTCTCGTCTATTTGTGTTTGTGTAGTGTTCAAACACACGACTGCCTTCTAGGATTCCTTGGCTCTGTTCTCCTCCTCAACTTTAGTCTGGACCTGCTCTTTTCCCTATCCTGATCAATTCTGATTCCACTTCCAGCAGTTTCTCCCCAGTGAGGAATACTGTCCTAAAATGGAACCCTGGAAGCTAAGTTTTGAGAGTTCTTAGGGGCCAAATTGCTCCAAGCCCTTCAGTCCCTTTAACATGTAACCAAACACTTGCCAAGTGCTCGAGAGGTCAAATCCCTTCACAGTATTAGCTGCTTCTTCCAAATTGGCTGTCCCACTTTCTAGTGAATGAATTCTTATTAGCAATATTGGGGTTCTTCTGTGCTCAGGTACATCAGACAACATCCTCGATGCTTCTGTCTTCTTGCTCTCACATAGACCCTGATAGCATGCATGTCCTATAACTGATGGTTTGTCCCACCTGCTTAAATTCTGGGGTTCATGGAGATAGCTTGTCACCTAGTTTAGCTATGTTATCCATGGGTTTTGGTTTTGCTATTTCCATTTTTATTCGGAGACTCAGATCGAAAAATTATACTGTTCTTGGCACCACTTTCCCAGAATTCTGCTGAGAATCTCAAATTACACTAACTCACTCGAATTCTACAACCACTTCAGAAATTGGCACTATCAGTACCCCCAAGCTCATAGATAAGAAAGTTTCAATAACTTATCCAAAATTACATAGCTAACAAGTTGTAAAACTGAGATTCTGATCTAGAGCTCTTAAATTCTAGAGCCTATATTCTTCATTACAACAGTTATGGGAAAATGATTCATTATATATAAATGTATTTTATAACAAATTTTTCAGGAATTAATTCTGTGAAGTGTGAAACACCTTTACCTTAACTCCTGTATAATAAAACTTATGTCAAAGTTTGAGAAACTACTACAGGCCCTCTAAATATTCAGTGGGATAGCAAAATGATAACTATACAATAACATCAAAGCCAAATACGTGAGAAAAAAATTGAAACCCTGGCTCTCAAATCTCATGGATTTCTCAAACATAGAACATACCTTATTAAGTAGGTTAAACAAATTTAATACCGGAAATTAAAGTATTCCTATCTAACTACTAGGATTGTTTGTGCATGTTCACGAATAGGGAAAGAAGCTTCCGATGTAAGCAACCACTAATAACCTACCTGGCCTGCCTTGTGTAGGTGGAGATACAAACAGAGGTTGTATAGCATTCTGTGAGGAAACTGAAGTGGTACTACCAGTTTGATTAGCTGCTGTATAGTTAGGTAAGACTGGAGCTGGAACATTATTGGCACAGGAAGCTGCAACTGCTGCAGAATTTACCATCACCTGTACATGTGAAAGAAAGTTCAGAAATCTAAGTTTCGTTTCTCAAACAATATTAGTCTCTTATCTGATCGCAAATTTCAGGAAATAGTATTTTGATAATTAAAACACTGAGAAGTCAATCTTTATGTGAACCCTATATAGGAAGGTTAGGTTATTTCTTTTAGAAGACCCCAGATTACTTTGAGAGCTTTAATTTTTTAATTTATTATTTTTCTGAAAAGGTGATACATTAATATGATTCAAAAGTCAAGTATAAAATTGTATACCATGAAAAAGTTCCTCCAAACCCTATTCTCCATTTGACTAGTTCCCCTCTCGCCAAACAGGTAATCTCTGCATTTCCTGAATATTATTCCAGAGATTTATTACATTTATTTTTACAAGCAGATACATTTCCCCACACAAACAAATCTTTTTAACAGAAAGGTGTTTTTTTTTTTTTTTTTTAAAACTCCATGCAATTGCAATTTCTTCTTCTGATTGGGCAACGACACCCAATACAGGGCTGTGCACAGAGAGATGTTCTATAAATGCTAACAGACTCTTCTTCTTGAACACACTGTCCTCAGTGGCAGTCTCCATTTCCTTATAACCCACTGCAGTGTAGTTGCTACCTGCTTTACTCCTCAGAAACTGCACTCAGTCACCAGTGGTTTCTATGGCAATAAATCCCAGTAGACTCCTGTTAGTCCTTATGTTGCCTGACCTCCTGGCAGTAAGTGACACTTGACTGCTCCTTGAAACAATTTCTTCCTGGGGCTTCCATAATACTACACTCTCCTGCTTCTCCTTCCTCCTTGGCTGTTCCTTCCTTCTCTACCCATTTTCTAAAATTTGGTGATCCCCAGGCTCTGTTCTAGACGTTCTTCTCAATCTCCTCCTTTTCCTAGGATGATCTTATTCACTCCTATGGTTTCAGGTACCTTTTTAAGACCAACTCCCCATTCTACAGGAGAGTTTTACATTTAAGTTTCAGAAAATGACAGAGATTTGACAGGTAATTTATATTAACTCATTATATAAGAGTTTCAGAGTAGATTGACTATGAGTAGTCTAAAGCCAGCACACAGAACAGTGTCTGGAACACAGTAGATGCCCAATCAATTTGTTGAACAAATTTACTAATTACTGTGCCAGGCACCACAAGGTACAATAATACTTAAGATGGGAACATAAGCAGCTTCTTTTAAGTATAATGAAGGGCAAAGAGAACAGAAAGAAAAAAAATCATTTTCCTGTTAAGACCATTGCAACTGACTACTTGATAACACTATGAAGATTACCTTCTGGGGGTAGTTGTATGAGGTAACTGTGTCCTGAGGAGACAGAGAATATGGTCTTCTGTCCTGAAGAGACTTTAATGAGAACAGAAATATTAATAAGGTGAAATAAAGAAACCAAGCAACATATCGATAAAAGACCTGATTTCAACATCTCCTAAAATTACATGAAAGTGATCTGTCCTGAAAGTATTCAAATTTGGAAGTGACCACTAAGATAACACTCCAAAAAGTATCATCACTCCAGTGCCTGATTTAGGTGACTGCTCTATTTCCTATCGACAGAGATCCTGATGACATCCAACTCTAGTCCCAATGCAGAAACTAAAATGTAACAGAGGATTGTAATCTAAACATTTTCTCAGTAGCCTTTCTTGCCTTAAAAGCTTCAAAATCAGTACAATCAACAATAGTTTGCTAAAAGAAAATATTCCATCTGAAGATGTAGTTTGGGACAAGGGTGGATAACTGTTGTTCAGCTGCATCCTTTCTAAGCAAGATGTAGTATATAACCCAAACACCATTCCCCTCTGGTTCAAGTCCCTGTCTTTGTAAAGTAAAAATGATAAAAGGCTCAGGGTTATGCGTGCCAGATTGTCATGACAGCATAAAAAAAAACTAGCAGCAGAAATTAGAAATATTGGTAAGAACGCAGAGGGAATCAGGGGAAGTAATCACAGGAAACAAGAGGAACCACTCTGTGACAAAGATGAGCTCCACATGGACCTAAGATTGCAGCATGTTTGTAAAGTTTGTGTTCAAGTACAGACATACCTCGGAGACACTGCAGGTTTGGCTCCAACCACCGCAATAAAGTGAATATTGCAATAAAGCGGGTCACATGAATCTTTGGGTTTCCCAAGTGCATATAAAAGTTAGGTTTACACTATGCTGTAGTCTATTAAGCGTGTAATAGCATTATGTCTAAAAAACAACATATATACCTTAATAAAAAATACTTTATTGCTAAAAAATGCTAACCATCATTTGAGCCTTCAGTGAGTTGTAATCCTTTTGCTGGCGAAGGGTCTTGTAAAAAACGCATTGTCAGTGAAGCACAATAAAACAAGGGATGCCTGTATAGCCAAGGCACCTGCCAAAAGGTAAACTTTAGCCCTGGTTCAGGAAGCCCAGTGTGAACACTAAATAATTTTAGAGAAGGATTTAGTTGAGAGTTGGACAAGGAAATAAGAAGAAAGAATTAATGTTCATGATTTCTTAGAAGGCTCTGCGCCTGGAAATCTTTAAGTCCTGCACTGATTCTCTCCCTTTAGAATGCTGTCAAAAAGTTACTTAGAAACTTGCTATGGATTTGGTAACTAAGAGTGGGAGGGGAGCACATCATGAAGAGATTGAAAGCTATATTGGGGATGTATGATAAAATAAGTTCAGGACAAAAAGGAACATGTAACAAGTGAAATTAAAGGGACAGAAAGAAATCAAGCGTGTACTCCTGTCATCCCTGAAGGTGAGATTTTTACTGGCTTTTTCACCTGCGTGGCTGTATCAAGAGATGGTATAAAAAGCATGTGATATGAGAACAGTAATGGCAGAGTGAGGGGAAAAATTATTTCTCCAGAAGGGGCAAAGGAAGGGAAGGAGAAATAAAGGAAATTACATATCATAGTTTTCTTCACCTTAGTAAGATGTATTGCCTAAACAGTAAAAACAAAAATTTAGTACATGAACCTACCAAAGTTAAGATTAATCATAGAGACTAGAGGTTGGTCATTCAAGCTCTTCACAAATATTCCAGTTCTCCTTGTGGGTACATGGTAGGATGCTCTTCCTGGCCTCATCTAAAGTTAGGTATGGCCATGTGACTTGTTTGGCCAATGAAATATAAGCAGAAATATTAAGAGCTAGTGTTCAATTTCTCTATCTTTAGCCCTGCCAAGGTGATTGTGAAAGCACACGTCCATCAGCCTGGGTCCCTGAGTGACTAGGATATACGAAGGCCTACTATCAACCTGCATTGGACATATAACATAAGCAAGAACAACTCTCCTGTGGTAAGCCACTCAGATTTTGGGGAGTTGTTATTGCAGCATAACCTAGCTTGATTAAAACTGTAATTGGTAACTAGAAGTAGGGTACTGCTGTAACAAAAATTTAACATGAGAAGATTACGAACTTGCGGCTCTTAGAGGAAGAGGTTTAGAAAACAATGTTAGTTTTGTGTTCTGATTACTGTTGGTAGAGTTTAGCAAGATATTTTAAGACAGATGAGTACAGAAGAGTAGTTTCCAGGCAGGAATGAAAAGGAATAGCGAGTCCTTGAATACAAGGACCTGTAGGATTGAAGAGACAACTGCTCCAACCCAAAACTATAAAAGACAAAATAAATGCTTTGAACAACAAAGACCAGTTAAAAGTTCAGCCTGGAGGCAAGAATCAAATCATTGTTAAAATCTGATTGCATTAAAATATCTCAAAGCAAGAGTCTAACTAAGGATATAATACTCAGTGAATCCTTGCACTTGGACAAAACAGCTCATGGAAAGGGGTCCAAAGGTATGGCTCTTCCATCAATGCCTGATAAGCTCAAGGTACTTGTGATCAACTAGAGAGAGACATAGGGATAAGAAAGAAAAGAACTACAGCAAATCTAAGTAGTATATCTAAAAAAAAGAACTGTCAGTATGGCTATTGGGACATGAAACTAAGAGGAATCATACAGAGAAGCAGCATAATAAAATAATCACACGGCCGAACAAACCATGAGCAAAACTAAAACCATCTGCCTGAGATAAAACATCCTTGGCCTCCCAATTTTCTATGAGTAAGAAGCAGCCTGAGAAAAGCTCCTCAGTTGCCAAGAAGGATTATTCCTCAATGCCTACTTCAAATATGGCCAAAGGGCGGGCAGGCCGGCCTTGGAGTAACCAAGAGCCCCAGAAAAAAATGAACCAGGGAAATACTCTAGGGAACAGTCCCCATGCATAGTGTAGGGGCCCTCACGACGTCCATCATGACGTCAGTATTGTTATAGGCTAGTACCTGTGTTTCTCCCATTTTCTCCCTTTATGAGTGGGAATTTTTACTGCAATTTTTCAGTACCTGCTACATCATTGTAAATTGGGTGTGCAGGGGGTAAATAACTTTATATCTTTGGTTTTAGGCCTCCAGATCAAGAGAAGCCACCTCTGTACCCAAGAAAGAATACATTTCCCTGAAACCTTGGGCTCTGAGTTTAATTACACTGAATGGCACTTTTGGGTTGCCTCACTTGAGGTGGAAGCAAGTATTTTGACTGTGGGAGGGAGTTTGAGTTGAATATTACAGTCCTTACTGCCATTAAAATATTTCCAACTTTTTGACTTCCGGGCACAGAGAAGTTAGATTTGTCAGTGGAACATGCTCTGACCAATGAAAAAGAAAGTGACGTGTTATCTCCAGGTGGAAGCTGTTAGAGCCACTGCACCATTCCACTACCTTTTGTTTCCCGCTTTGGCAATCATGAATGCAACTTCCATCAGCCTGAGTCCCTGAGCAGAGCCCTCCTATAAACCTCCAACGGACACGTAGCATAACCAAGAAGCAAACTCTTATTATATGAAGTAACTGAGATTTATGGCCCATTCTTACTGATAGGAAAATCATAACAAAATCCTCTAAAAATAAATCACCGCCGACGTTTGAATTTTCTCTTGTATCAACACATTAGGAATATCTCTAAATAGATTAGTTTCAGAAAAGGGGCTTGATCTTGGATGAGTTACTTTATTTCTGGTTCTCAATTTTTTCATCTAGAAAATGGAATGAAGATACCCTAATAACCTCATAGGATTGTTTTCATTTAAATGTATGTATATGTATAGCTCATAGGACAGTGCCCTAGTACATAGGAGCTATAAGTGATTGCCATTATTATTAAATACTTACCAAGTTTGCTGTCGATTCAGTTGTGCTGTGAACTCCTGAAGTTTCATAATCTGGTTCTAGAGGATATAGACAACGTAAAGTAAAAAGTATTATTTTACAATTTAAAATTTTATAAACAATGATGAATGTCAGATTATATCTGGATCTCACTGACCTGAAGGATAAATATATTCTTCATGATATCCTCCTAGAAAAAAAAGAGAAGTGTGTTTATGTAGGGCTTTTCAGCTCAGCAGAGCCAGATGGCCAGCACCTGCTTTTTCCTCAAGTTTTATGAATATATGTTCAAAACGAAAATGTATACATCCTTGAAACAAGTGATTTGAACTTTCATACTAGTCAACAAATACTGAAGCCAGAGATTGACTGTAAACACTACAAATTTCTCCTCCGAAAATTTCTTTAGTTCTTAGAGTTCAAGCTGAGGGGAAAAATCCAGCTGTATCCAGCTTTTCCAGTCAGACAGTAGGATATGGTGATTAAATACAAAGGCTCTGGGGTTAGGTCTGTCTAGATTTGAATCCTGATTAACTACATCACATTAGGCAGGTTACTTAGTCTTTTTGTCTCAATTTCTTCACTGTAAAACAGGGATAACAGTACCTAGCTCATAGCAGGGTGAAAAGAACATAGCATGGTGCTTGACACGTAGTAAATGGTGACTATAATCTGAGTATAACCCACAGTTTGCTTAAGTGGACCTTAAAAGGATATGTCATGCCTCATCCGTTTTTCAGCCTATTTCAGGTGAATAATACATTTAAAATCGGTTTGTCCTCAGAGGATGGCTCAGTAGACTTAAATATTTTGCTTTAAGACTGCTATACCATCGAAATGCAGAGAAAGTCAATCTTCAATTGGACAGTTTTCCACAAAAACCCTACAGGTCAAAACTGGATTTGATTCCTAAACACATCACTTATCAAACACGCATGCATGCAAACTCCTCCAGACAGCAGGATTTAACATGAGAACAAAGATTTGATTACTTCAAATATGCCACTACAGATGAGCAGTATATCTGAAGGTTCCCACTATACTAAAGGGAAAAAACAAAAAAGTTATGCTTGAGTAAAAGAGCAGAGTATGCATCCTTAAGCACATGCATGTACAAAGTCTTCACAGATTATTCACGTGCTAGATTTTTTATCCTCATTAAATTCCTAGAAATATCTATTTTCTCCTACATAAGTAGCAGAAAGAAGAATATCACAAGAAAATAAGGAAATTGACCGGTAAGTCAAGTCACTCAGGCTGCCTCACACCTCCTTAATCCACCCAATTCCTCCACAAGTGTTTCAGTAGGCATATATCATTTTACAGTAAAATGGTAAAAACAAGCACACTGCGTGGTGAGAGGCAACAGAACAACTAAGGGCATATACGTAGGCTTTAGAATCAGACAAACCCAAATTCAAAATTGATCTCTGCCAGTCACAAAGGACCACGTATTTCATGATTCCATTTATATGTAAAGTCCAGAATAATAAGCAAATCCATTAAGACAGAAAGCAAACTGGTGGTTGCCTAGGACTCTGGGGGCAGTTGGGGGGAAAGTGGGGAGTGGCTGCTAACGGGTACAGGGTTTCTTTTTGGGGTGATAAAAATGTTCTAAAATTGATTGTGGTGATGGTTATGCAACTGTGTGACTACACTAAAAACAATTTAAACAGGTGAATTGTACAGTATGTAAAGTACATCTCAATAAAACTGTTATAAAAAAATTTAAATCTCTGCCACTTACCAATGGTATAACTTTGGCTTTGTCATTTACCCTTTGAACTTCAATTTCCTAACATATAAAATAAGGATACCACATTCCTCAGAAGGATACAGTAAGTATTATATTAAATTACAAATATAATTACCTAGTACAGTGGATGGCCAATAGGTTTCAATGAATAGTAATGTTTACAGATTAAGTAGACTTCTTCGGGTGAAAAAGTTATTTCATAGCAGTCTCGTAAAAGGATAGCTACTCACATGAACAGCCTAAGGAGTTATAAAAAATGGTGAGAACAATTATGAATAGTGCCTTACTAATAAAGAATAGATGTTTTCCATAGTGAAATTCATTTGATTTCTCACCAAATCAAAACTCACTCAAGAGCTATGCAGAGAGTTGAAAATAAGTTATAATAATGTAACGACCTACCAAAATAGAAGTCTGAGAAATTTCTGAGAAATACCAAGACATCTTCAAACACCTAGCAAGTTGAGACAAGAAGTGATAACTCTTCCAAAATGAGCTATCCAGAACAAAGTGAGACCCCCTCAAACCAAATTTTAGGTCCACTTCACAGCCCTGATGTGCTAACGTCACAAGAATCATCTTAAAAAAAAAAATTTAACTGTAACTGACTCACCATTGTCACTCTGGCCATCACCCTCCTCTGAATTCAAAGTCTGTTTGCCTGAGCTATGTCCTCGCCTTGCAATACAGTATCTTGAAGTAGCAGGAACCATTGTAGAAGGCCCTCCATGATTCTGTACCAAAGAGACACACATATACACATGCAGTCCTCCCTATATATAGCCAGAGAAAAGCTATAAATATTTTAAATGTACTTTAGAATCAAAAAATAAGTGAAGAAATGATAACCAAGAAAATAGAAAATATTAGCCCATACTATATAGGCAAGATTATTTGTCTACCTTTACCCCCTTTCTCTAAGAACAGCTAAAAAAAGATGTTCTCTTCTCCCATCTGTAAAGCTCTAAGATGAAAACTCATGTTTTCCAGAAAGGGCTTTATTTGGTAGTTTACTTAAAAAAATAAATAAAAAACTAAACAGCTTTTGGAGTAAAGTTTGACCTACTTACAGGTAAAGGTGGATAAGCAGTCTCATCCCCTTCTTCAACTTCGTAATAAGTAATGGTTTCTTCCAAGCCCCCGGGCATCTGTCCATTCTCTGGGGCAAAGCTATACTGGCACTCCTTATTCATACAATGCATCTGGCGGTGACTACGTCTAAAGGAACTTAAGTAGTTCGAAGAATGAAAAGAGGGAAAAAAATGATAACACATGGTAGTAACTTGTTTCTAATTTCTAAATAACAATTCAAACATCTTAATGTTGACACTTTTTAAAAATTAGTCCATGTATTCGTTGCTCACCAATAAGGCCAGACTTACCCATTTTCTCTGATTTTCGACACTTAAAATTCACTTACCGAGATCTATAGGAGAAGTTATCATAGCTCTGGCAGCACCTTTTACCTGGGCCAGGGTAAAAACCAACTTTAGGGCCCACCATGTTCTGCCTATTTATAAAGCGAGATGAATCCCTAAGAATAAAAGGAAAACAGAACTCTATTCACTAGTTCTTGAGTAGTCAGTCTTTGTAATTAAATAGAATTAACATAACTTTCCAACAACATCCAAAGAGAAAGAGCTTTGCTCTTTTCACTACTGGCACTAGGCCTGTCCATTATTAATGGATACAGTGTCATATACACGGCACTCATCTTGATGGCATTCTACCACATCTTCAATTGTTCCATATTTCCCTAGACCGTGAGAATACAAATCTTCCCATAAATTCATTTGACAAAAACTTAAGTTTACACCCATTCACATTCTTTATGCTCCCTTTAGGCATAGATTATAAAAGAAATCTAAACTATTAAGATATTTCTAAATTCTACTGTAACTCTGTCCAGGAATTATTCCCAATATCTAAACAGAGATGTACCTTATCTTGAAAGTCAGTTAAGTCTTACCTGGGAATCCCATATCCCCGACCTTGTCTCTGAGATGGATGTTGAGGATGAAAATGTTCATTAGACATAACATTGCCAGCAGGCTGTGGGTAGTGTATTGGAGGGTCATGCCCATAATGCATACTGTGCTGAAGCCTGGGTGGGAGGAGGGGGTGTCCCCTGCTGTAAGCCATAGTCATATAAACCTCTTTCCCTCTAACTTTCTTGAACATCTTCTTCCGCTGCTTCACGTCCATCTCTGACACACCTTTCAGACAAAGAAGTAGCAAATAAGCTTCATAACCAAACCAAAAGATCCAGTGTCTCCGCACAACTCCCCCAAATGCCTAAAACTCTCAGCTGTTTTTCTTAGGAACTAACCAAATAAATACAGGGAGGGAATTTTTGTATTTTTTAAGGATGTACTAGATCTTCCATTTAGAAGAATAAAACCAGCAGGCAATTTCTGTATCAAGGGACATCTCAGCACTATCTTTAGTATAGGCAGCTTTGTCATCAAAACAAAGAGTCAGCCAGCCAACTACGTGACTATTATCCAGGAAATCATGCCTGTTAATATCTCTGGCTGCTTCTGTGAAGTGTTTTCACAGTTCTTTGAGAAATCTTTTCTCTTCAATTTTTAGAGTCTAAAATCCACTCTAGCTTAAGTTTACACAAAGTCCCAAAGAATCGTGGTTCTCAACCAGGGACCACTTTGCCCCTCTTCATCTTGGGGCACATTTGGCAACGTCTGGAGACATTTTTGGTTGTCAGAACTGGAGGGAGGCTGCTATTGGCATCTAGTGGATAGAAGCCAGGGATGCTGCTAAGCACGCTACACTGCACAGGACAGCTCCCCACAATGAAGTATTATCCATCCCAAATGTCAGTAGTGACAAAGTTGAGAAACTCTACCCTAGAACAAGACTTTTTTTTTACCTTAAAAAAAAAAAAAAAAGAAATACAATGTAGGTAAAGTAGAAGAAGGGGAAAACAATGAAAATCATCAGCATACAAACCCATTTCTGGGACACAGCTCCCGGAAATTTTCTGGTAACCTCTTCCTTTCCGACTGGGTATAGCATTCCAGGCAGGAACTGGTGTCACTTGGGTAACTGGTTTTAAGTTAGCCAGTGGAACAACGTGCCTTAAAGTTAAAGATGCCACCATGAAGCCATTGCAACAGAGACAATTCTCATTCGATGCACATACCCCTTCCTCTCCTGCTTCAATTTCAAATGTACTTTACTTAAACCTGTTGACGCTAGTTTCCCTGCTGAGGTTTCCTTTTTAGGTTAAGAAACCTTATAGAGTAGTCTGTACAATTTTACAGCTGTTGGTAAGCACTATCACATTTCAGAGCAAAGATTGTGGTAGACTAGTTTACAAGCATTTGTTGCCTCTCCTTGGAGGAGGATTATATTTTCCCAGCCCACTGACTTAGGCCTGGCTATGTAATCTACTTCGGCCAATAAAATGTGAGCAGATGCTTTAAGAACCAGGACATAGTTTGTCATGTTCTCATTTCTTCCCCTGCCTGTGATCATGGAAGCATGTGTCTAGATAAAGCGTTTGTCAGCCTGGGTCCCCTTTGCTGACTCACTATGAACACGCTAAATGACTAATGAATAAACTTTGTTTTAAGCTGCTGAGATTTTTTTTGGTTATTAGGGCATTTAACCAAGTTTAATAGTTTTCAAAGTGGACCAACAGCACTGGTATCAGCTGGGAACTTGTTAATAGTTTAAATTCTTGGGCCCCACCACAGACTTAATCAGAAATTTTAAGGATAGAGTTCACCAATTTGTGTTTTAACAAGCCCTCCAGGTAATTCTGGGGCATGTTAAAGTTTGAGAATGACTGGACTAGCTTATCTTGATACTGGCAGAGGCTTAGTTAACAACCCAGCTTTCCAAGTAGTATGAAGAGTTTTCTACCAGAATTCTGTTGTACTTAATATTTCTAATAAGTTGGCTAGTGCCTAGTATTTGGAAACTTCTAGACAAAGGTTTACTGAGATTTCATACTTCAGCATATGCTTTTACAATTTGAGACAAGTCATCTTAGGCCAATACCAGATATAACATTGGTTCTCTTACTAGCATCCTGGTAATTCTCAATTTAGTATCACAAAAAGGCATTACCAGCCAACGATCTTAGTAGTTCAACAAATTATTATATTCTTACTTTTCTGCCAATTCTTCAATGAAGACTGTTACTGAATTGTTCTCATTTCCAACTTCCTGAATGTGAGCATTATAATATCTTCCACCTGACTCCAAGCGAACCTGAAAGAGGGGAAAAGATTGTCAGAATACATCTAGTCTCAAGTCTACTGGCAGATCTGGTGTCTGCCAAACAAAAATACCACTTCTCCCCAAATGGAGTTCAGTGTCTCCTTATGAACGCAGGTGACAATCAATATTGCCAGTCTGGTTCAATGGAGGTGGCACAAGCTGAAAGAGCCTTACGTTTAATTACAAAAGTTTGTAATTAAAATTTAACACAAACATTAAAAAAATACTGTAGCATTTTGTAAGTTAGTTGTGTTGAACTCGTATTAATGATTAAAACCACAATCTTGGAAAAAACAAATTACTGATTCTTTAAAGAAAACTAACCTGACACTTGTCTCCTAAATAGTACTGTCTCCCAGCATACTCCATGTAATCAGATTTCTGAAGTTCTATTAAAAGAAAATGAAAATTCAAGCTCAACTGAACTGGTTCCTTTCTTATTTTACATCATTCAATTCTGTAATTTACTTTTACCACAGTGTAATCGACAATGCCATCACTATAAGCTAAAATCTAGGGGAAAATAGTCCTAAAGGGTCATTCTATCATTCTTGATGGGTTATTTCTGTGGTCAATTTAAGGCGACCTGCTAGAATAGTTTTTGTGCTGTAAAACAAATACTAGATGGAAATTGGGAGGTTGTAATCTTAGAGTGGGTCAAACATCAATAAGGTACAATTTGAAAGTTAACATACCTCAATAAAAAAAATTTTAAACAAGAAAAAAAATAACACTGCAGCTTTTTCAAAGCAGCCTACTATTTTTAATAACTTATTGTGTTCCACAAGGTCCTAACTTCATTCTAGATTGTTAACTACACCTAGGTTCACTGAGGTTCAGGGGGTTAACTATGAAACATTAAAAGCTAACTTGAGGACAGAACGTTAAGGTCTACTTTAATCAACTTAGTTATCTAACAAGGAGAGATAAATAATTATCTATTTCAGGAGTTGGCAAACTTCCTCTGTAAAGAGTCAGATAGTAAATATTTTAAGCTTTTTGGGCCATACAGATTCTGTCACAACTACTCAACTGTTATAAAACTTTATTTATGGACACTGAAATTTGAATTTCATGTAATTTTCATTACGCTGTTTACAATATACTGTTCTTTTAATTTTTTTTCTGCCATTTAAAAATATAAAGACCATTCTTAGCTCACGAACCATACAAAAACAGGTGGCAGGTCAGATTTTGTTCACAGGCCATAGTTAGCTGACATCTGACCTATCCATTTATCAATGAAGGCAGTCTTAACACTTTAAGATGAGCTTATTTCCAGTTACTACAAGTTTCTCATACTCTTAAAGTTACCTAAAAGCTATCTCCACATAGTCTTTGCAAAGTTGAAGTCCCAGATAAACATCAGACTCTAAAAGATTCCTCCCCACTTCTAAACCTATTTGTTTCCTCCTCTGGATTTAAATCATGTATTGAGCAAGCTAAAAAGTACCAGGCTGGTTTTCATAACAGTACGCTGAAAATGTCTCTTATTAGAAATAATTTGCAAAATTATTCTCCTGGATCTGTCAGGATTCAAAAGTATCCTGTTGATATTTCGTTACCTTTTCTGCTGTCCAACCAAACATCAAATTCTACATTACGATAGATTTCTGGATCCAGGGCTTTGAGCACCTTATAGGGCAAGAGCATCTTTGATGGATTTTCTGGAGACTAAAACAAAAATAATCATGCTACAAACTCACCATCCTTAGCTTAAGTCTTCCTTCTATGAAGAAGGAAGAATTAAGGTTTTTTTCTTCCTTCTTTTTTTAAACTATGTACATAGGCCTCCCTTTCCTTATTAAAACAAGAAATAAATTTTACTGTGTATTTTAAAAATCAGGAGATTAAAGAAGCAATATGCGAATAATCTAAAAGGTTTTATATGGCAGAAGGGAAATATCGTCTAATGCAGCCAACAACTCAGGATACATCTTATATAAATCAATGCAACACAGACTAGGATTAAAGATTCAGTTAGGGCTATTTAACAAGTATCATCTTGATATACACAGAGAGGTGCAAGTGTTTCTGTACCCTAAAATCACCTGGAAAAATCTGAAAATTTTACTTCATTTTGGTCAAAATCTGTTGCAACTTCCAAAGGAATTAACTTTTTCTTCTGCTTTCCTAGAATTTCACCATAAAATTCAATACTGTTCCCAAATTACCAGCACTTGAGGCATAAATAGAGATTGTTGTATTAGTATTTGCCCTATTTAGCTAGACTCAAACTGAAGGTCTGCTTGATTTTAGGCCTATACAGATGGTAAAATTTCTCTTGTTTCTCCAACTAGGATTATTACCTATTTTCTTTGAGTATAATAGGGATAAGGATTATATTCTTTAATGACAAAAAGAAACCTTAGCATCAGAAGATTGATTACAAACTAAACATGTCTACTGGGTTTGTAATAGTACTTTTAACTTAAAAACAACAGCTTCTGAATTTCTCAAGAGTTCAGAGTTTGCTTTGGAAAAAGTCTACAATTTCATAAAAATAAAAATTCACAGAACATTAAGCACACATTTTACATTTTCAGATTAAGATTTCCACAAAAGAAACATCAACTCCTCCCCGACCCCATATAACTAGAATGGACCACCTGACCTTAACTAGTTTAAGTTATGATGCTGCAAGCCAAGACTATGGAAATTCTTTGCCCTAGAAAATCTCAAACCTTTGCTTCTTCTGTTTCTTGATTGTACCCCTCTGGTATATTTTCAACATTGCAGCAGGCATCCCACTCTTCAGTCCTAATTGAAAAGATTTACAACAAAGAGCTTTATATAAATGCAGAGGCTAAGAAAAGTCTTAAGTCTAATGACCATACTACCACCTAGTGGTAAAGTAGCTCTGTTTTAAAAATGAGGCAAATACTTTTTCATCCCAATATTTAAATTTACGCTTCTTTTTTATAAGTATGTGCTACAATATACTTAGCAGATTATCCTCTATATTTCATACCTCCGGTGGGGACACACTCTTAAGATGGTCCCCTGCCTCCTGGTGTTCACACCCTTGTGTGATTCCCCTCTCAAGTTTGCTTCTAATCAATAGACAGGATGAATATCATTACATTACCTAAGAATGTAGTGCCTGTCTTGCTGGTCGGTCTCTCTTGCTGACTATAAGGAAGGAAGCAGCCATGTTCACCAACCCCATGTGGCAAAGAGCTGAGGGTTACCTAGAGCTGACAGCCAGCAAAAAAACTGAAGTACTCAGTCCTACAGCTGCAAGAAACTGAATGCTGCCAAGAACCATGTGAGTGAGGAAGGGGACCCTTCCCTAAGTCAAAGCTCCAAGATGAGAACTCAATCCTGGCCAACAGCCTCACTGCAGTCTTGTGAGACCCTAAGCAGAAGACCCAGCTAAGCAGTGTCCAGATTCCTAACCCACATAAATTGTGAGATAAGTGTGTTGTTTTAAGCTGCTAAGTTTGTGGTAATACTCTTATGCAGCAATAGATAACACACCTTGCCTTCCTACCACTACAGTTTCCATAAGCCTAAAGTCCTCAAGACAAATAATCAGTGAAGAATGAAGCGACTTTTATCCTGATATATGGTTGCCACCCCCTGCATTCCCAAATAAGCTTAAAAAAAAAAAAACTTTTCTACCAGAAAAAAAGATTGCAAGTATTAAACATCCAAAAAATACAACTGCAAGACAAAAAGACAAGGCAACACCTGAATGGCACAGCAAGCCTATGTGAATTAAGACAAGCCCTACTTTATTATCTCAAACACAAAGTTTTTGACTAAATTTGTTCAATAACAGCTGTTTCCTCACAGGCCACAATCTATACCCCTAGTGAGTACCAAAGGCAGACATTCGAAAGCTCCTAAAACCCCCCTTAGCTTGAGAGATTCTTTTCCGTCAGTTAAATGTATGTGTCAAGTAACCACTGTGAAACTCAGTTATCACCTACAAAATGATGGTGCTGGTTCAGGATCAGTTTTTTCTCAAAGTGTGGTCCGCGGCCTACTTACATCAAAATACTTGGGTGTACTTGTTAAAAAAGTAGATTCCTGGCCCCACTCTGACCTCAAATTTTGTGAAGGTAGGCCCAAGGATCTGCCTTTCTAACAAGTACCCTAAGTAATTCATATACAACTTCAGTTTGAGACTCACAGGATTAGATAGTTCTAAAGTCTCTTCTAGCATTAAAAAAACTGATTCTAACTTGGGCCAAATCCCCAAAGCCTGAGAATCTCACAATACAACATAGTTTTTTGGTAAAAGTTCTCTTCCTCCATTAAAAAAATGCGTGTGTGTGTGTTCTAAGTCATAAGCCTGCTAGGTCCCTTCCACTTTCAAATGATGATGCACAGAAACATGAAACTTGATAATCTTGTAGTAGAGATCCCCTTTCCCTTTATTACCTATCCTGCGGTGAACTCCTGTAGTCACTATGGGCATCCTCACTGCCAGTCACAGCATTGTTTCTGTTCTTCTTGGAACCACTTCGAAACAATTCAACAGCAGTCTTCAACTCTTCTTCACCCACAACAAAGACATCTTTATAGAGAATTTCATACAATACAGCTAAAGGAAAAAACGGCCAAAACTCCAATTGTCAAAATAAGACTTTTTTTTTATATAACAATGAGAAAATAGCCATAACCCATTGTACAAATTGAGTAGGTACCAATAAGGATTTACAAGAGCTATTTATCATGCGTCCCTCAATTTAAAGACTGGCAACAAATCATCTGAAAACACACCAAAACATTTATAAAGCCTTCACATACCCTGACAAACAGCTGCACTTGACTGAAATTGTTTTGAGTACACTGAATCATAATGACCATTATTTGAATAGCAGAGTACAATCTGAAAAGAAAAATACACAAAACAATTAAGTGAATGTTACACATATTACAACCATGAAATACTTGAAATTAAGTTGCTAATCAGAAACTGATAAACTAAATGAATTTGCTCTTTTTAAATAAGTGATTTTTAATTTTATGTATAAGTGATGTGATACAGTATTTGTCTATCTCCATCTGCTTTATTTCACTTATCATTAATGTGTCAATTATAGCTCAATAAAACTAGAGAAACATCAGTTTCTAAAATCTAAATATAGATAAATGCAAGCTGTACCTCAGAAAGAGATTTTCTTGACAGTGACTTTTAAATGCCAAGATTGAAGTCACTACTAAGGCTATACTGTGAACCTTATATTCCTGTTAATATACCAAGCAAGTACTGATTTACAAGTTTGCAACAGATGAGAACTTTACAAACTGAGTGAGTGAATAGAAAGCCTAAGACAAGTCAAAAGTTACCCAGCTTAACTTCTAAAAATGACTAGAAATTAGGTCAAATTCCCGAAACTCAGACTGTGGGGTGAGGGACTTCATTCAATTTATTCAAAATGTTATCCACTGTACTGAATGGCAATATATGAATACACTATATAGGAGCAATACTGCTAAAGAGACTTCCTTAATGAATTAAGGCACTGAGATGGCTACAAAACGAGTTAACTAGCTGATTCCTTCAATCTCTAGTTTTTTCAACCAATAATTCAAAGGCCATGCTTACTACCGAAGTTATTCCAGTAAAAATGCTCCCTGGCTCCATGTAAGGAAATCTGTTTACATAACTGCTCCAAAACCTTTTTAAACTTTTGTTCAAAAACCTGTCTTATGTAAGGGATATAATCCCTAGTGATTAAGTCTATTTCACTTTGAAGCCATCTCTGGTATCAGCAACTGAGGTACCAAAGATGACTCTCTATGATCTATGGGAGGATGTCGCCACCAAGCTTCCTTGGCAGAAAATTATCCTAAGCACTCTTTTTCCTATCTTCCTACACCACTACGAGCTAACTTCTCCCAATAATCAAGTAACCTGATCCCAGGTCTATTAGCCTAGCCTTTTTTTGAAATCACAATTCCCACTCCATCACTATAATCCATTTCAAAGTATTGAGGGCAAGTGTCAAGCTAAAGTAACTCACAGTAAAGTTTAAGTTATGAAGTTTCACCCACCCCCAAGGGGTATTTGCCTTTAACAGGAGTTTATTAATCCAAAAGAACAGTGAGCAGATTTTGAGAAGAGAAGCCCTTTGTACTCTGTACTAGAAGAACTGGGAACTCCAACTAAGAAAGGTTAATAACCGGAGGCAGTTGTTAAGTGAGTAAAGGAACCAGCTAACCAGAACAGATGAATGACCAAGCAGGAAAAAAAAAGAGATGACCGTACAATTTCTCTATTCAAGTGGCAAGAAGTTCCGTTTTGACTGGAAGTGGTAAAACTAGGCATGATGGCTTTTATGTTCCTGATGGTATCCCAACATAAAATAATAATTTTCTCATACATACTTATGGGTGGTGTGTTTGCTGGAGGTGGGAAGGTGGGATGTAATGGCAGTACACTAGTGAAAAAAAGAGGTAGGCCTGGATTACTAATGAGGATAGATATTTGAAAAGAACAAGTAAAAGAATGCTAGGTATAAGTCTATCTACATTAAAAAAAAATGCAAAGAGAATGATATAGAAGGATACCCACCCAATCTTAATAGTTGTTACTTTAAAGTGCATGAGATTGAAGAGCAGGAATGAGGACTTGACTTTTCACTCTATATTTCTATACTTAAGTTTCATTTTGCTTGTCATATAAGTATGTATTTCTAATCTTTCTAGATAGAGCAAATGGGCTGAGTAAAGATGGCTAGCTCCAGTAGCATCCACTTTGACACTGGATAACTATGTAAAAATGCAGAAGTAAGTCAATATAGAAGGTGAAAGGTACCAAGGTGAACATTAGGCATTTATTTCTCTGAAAATTTCCTCTAAAATATATTTTATGGAAGGCTCATTAATAACGTTCACTGATTTTAACAAACTCATTTTTGAAAACCCAAAGAATTCAAATGTAAATCTTAGGAGCCTGAACCGAGATATAGTAACTAAGTTTGAGGCAAAGCAAGGTGTCACACAACACAAGTACCCTGCTGCCACCTGGCTTTCCCATACTTAAATTTCAATATGAGCAAACATACTCGTTTTATACATTCCCAAAGCAGACATATATACACTATCATGTACACGTACATACCCAATTGCTGATAAGTATTAGCTCTGTATATATGTACGGATGAGATTTATACATGATATTCTCATGGTTGCACACATTCAAAAGTTCTTACATTTTATTTATTTATTTTTTTTTTTTTTAAAGATTTTATTTTTTTCCTTTTTCTCCCCAAAGCCCCCCGGTACATAGTTGTGTATTCTTCGTTGTGGGTTCCTCTAGTTGTGGCATGTGGGACGCTGCCTCAGCGTGGTCTGACGAGCAGTGCCATGTCCGCGCCCAGGATTCGAACCGACGAAACACTGGGCCGCCTGCAGCGGAGCGCGCGAACTTAACCACTCGGCCACGGGGCCAGCCCCTCTTACATTTTATTTTTGTACTCTTATAGTTCTCAAAAGGTGTCTTCCCTTTAATTAGCTCAATATCTTCTCTGTAAGATATACAAGACTCATTTGAAAATGGAGCTGTATAACTGTAGGAACTAAGTGGTGGGTATATGGATGGTCACTGTACAAGTCTTTTAACTTTTCTCTGTATGAAAATTTTCAAAATAAAATGTCAGGAAAAAATAAGTGAACTGCAGGTTTAAAGAATCCTGATAGGGCTGGCCCCCTGGCTGAGTGGTTAAGTTCACGCCCCCCACTAGGGCAGCCTGGGGTTTCACTGGTTTAGATCCTGGGCGCAGACATGGCACCACTCATCAGGCCATGGTGAGGCGGCGTACCACGTGCCACAACTAGAGGGACCCACAAGTAAAATATACAACTATGTACCAGGGGGATTTGGGGAGAAAAAGCAGAAAAAGGAAAAAAAGAAAGAAAAGAAAAGAAAAAAGAAGATTGGCACCAGTTGTTAGTCCAGGTGCCAATCTTAAAAAAATAAATAAATAGGGGCTGGCCCCGTGGTCGAGTGGTTAAGTTCGTGCGCTCCACTGCAGGTGGCCCAGTGTTTCGTCGGTTCGAATCCTGGGCACGCACATGGCACTGCTCATCAAACCACGATGAGGCAGCATCCCACATGCCACAACTAGAAAGACCCACAACGAAAAACATACAACTATGTACTGGGGGGCTTTGGGAAGAAAAAGGAAAAAAATAAAATCTTTAAAAAATAAATAAATAAATAAATAGTCCTGATAAAGATCTAAATGTCTAAATCTCATCTCAGGCAATGCTGTGTACAATTGCTAAAATACAAAAGCTAACACACTCCCCTTCCTCAAACAATTCTGATTATGTCACACCTTTGTTTAAAAAACTTTGAGTGTTTAGGGGCAATTGTACTGATGTCTGAAATTTACTCTGAAATGCATCAAAAATTAAGATAAACTGAATGGATAGATATGTAATAAAACAAGAATACTAACAGCAGACTCTACGTGGTAGGTATATGGATGCTCACTGTAAAATTCCTTTAGTTTTTATGTAAGTTTAAAAATCTTCATAGGAGAATATTGGAAAAAACCTTCAATTGACTATTCTTTACAATGAAAAGCCAAATTCTTGGCGTGGCCTACTACACCCTTCATTATCTAACTCCAGCCTATCTTTTCAGCATTGCCCTTCTCCCATCCAACTAGAGTTCCAAAGAGTCTCTTGCTTCCATGCCCTTGCATACAGGGTTTCCTCTGAATAGATTGCCCTTCATACTTGGAGGACTCATTTTCTGATACTCCACTTAAATTTCACTACCACCATGAGACTTTCTAAACTTCCTCAAGCAGAGTGAAGGACTTTTTCTTCTATGTTCTTTGTACACACTTCTATTGTAGAACTTATCACTTCACTGTAGGTAACTATTTACATGTCTGTCTTCATAGCACCTTAAGCCCTTGGAGGGCAAGGATTTTGTTGTATTCATTTTGGTATCCCCAAAGCCCAGTAAAGTGCCTGGCACACTACAGGGGTTTGAGGTTTGCTGAACAAATTAAAGGGCGGTACCATTGGTAAAACAATTAATGTGCCCCAATTTATACTTATCTTCTAAGTTATCTCTTGCATCCTACTTGGTCTTCTCTATTTCTAATGCCACTTGCCTAGTTCAGGTCTCTTGTGGAGATTACTGTGACCTCCTAACAGTTCTCCCAGTGTCTAATCTTGTCTAACCATTATCAAAATGTTGCCTGAATTTTGCTTCATGATGTGAAACAAGACTTACAAAACTCAAATATTGTGTAGTCTATATTCACTAATCAAATAATCAGGATAAAAGGCTTTTCTTAAAAACTTTTGGGAAGAAAAACTGTATGCTAAAGAACAATTTGTTTACCTGCTGAGAGTTCTCAACCAACAAAACAACCCCCTACTATTTTCCAAGTATCTTGCTAGGCAGTAACAAGGGGACACACTGTCCCTGCCCTCAAGAAACTTTCAGACTAATGAGAGAAATAGACATGAAAACAAATACAATGTAATAAACACTGTAATTACTTGGGTGCTGCTAGGGGAACACAAAGGAAAGAAATAACTCCAGGGGAGTTGGCAAAGTTTCAAAGGACTTGACATTTGAGATAAAAAGGAAAAGAAAAAAAGTATGAAAGTCAGACAATCTGGAAGCAGGGTATACTAAGGTTGGAGGACAATGAAGCTGGAAAGGAGGTTTGGGACCCTTTAGGGCACTGAATGCCTGGCTTCAGAGTTTGACCTTTATCTTCTAGGCAATGAGAAACCAAATAGAGTTTTGGGTGTTTTTTTTCTATTACAGAAGAGTGAGCCAATTAGGTCTGTTCAGAAGAGTAGCTAACAATACTGAGGATGACTGACTGGAGAGGAAAAGGCTGGTGGCAGAGAAGCTTGGCATTTAGACTCTGCTTATTTTTTCATTAATTAGGTTAAAAAAAAAAGATGATTTCTTAATATCCTGCTAAGCCAGTAGCATCATTCAATTTCTCTTATTTTAGTAAACATTCACTCATCTTCTTACCTTGTCTTTACAGCCATTATCTGTGATATAAGTTGGAGGCTTTCCAGGATAGCGATAAAGAATGAAATCCCGACTACATAGGTAAAAAACAAAGGTGGGTGAGAAGAGATAATTTAGTACATGCAAAGGCAGTTATAAGAACAAGTATTTGTGCTTTTAAATTGCACACCTTATTCATATAAAACAATCCAAATGTTTAAGAGGCTAAATAATGTTAATTCAAGGTAGACAGCTAACTCCTCCTAAAGTCCTATGGATTTTAAAAAATATCTTAATTTAGGAGGAAGAGAAATAAAGAAGATAGATTATCAATTGTATCTATGTTTATGAGTTTTGGGGGATCCCATTAATTTAAAGCAGGGTTGGCAAATATTGATTGAGAAAAGAACAGATAATAAATGTTTCAGCTTTTGCAGGCCATATGGTTTATTTAACTTTAACTTTGCAGCATGAAAGCAGCCACAAACAATGCATAAACAAATGTACATGACTGTGTTCCAATAAAACTTTATGGACACTGAAATAAATTTCATAATTTTCACATGCCATGAAACATTATTATTCCTTTGAGTTTTCAACCACTTAAAAAAGTTTAAAAAGCATTCTTAGCTCGAGGGACAGACAAAAACAGAAGCGGGCCAATTTAAAAGTTGGCCCCTGATTGAAAAGCAATAACTGATCAGCTACCTGCCCAATACCCCTCTTATACTACTTCTTGCTGGATTTAGTGAGAAATGAGCAGACTGCAAAACACTAACTTGAATAAACACTTACCAAAAGAGAGTTCTGACTCTACCAAGGAATATGCCATCTCATCGTCCTCAGAATTGTGAAGGAGTCTTATACATAGCTATTTTTCAAAACACTACAGCTTTCAGAAATGCTACTTTTGCAATTTAAAAGACCGAACAGAACTTCCAAAGCAATAGAGCAGTGTTTATCAAATTTTTCCCCCAGCATCGCCTTCCTAAAGAGCCTTCTTAGACTTTTCTTAATTTCCTTATGAAATTTTAATACCACAGATATACTGTATATCTGTTTATGTACTATGACCCTGTGAAGGATCATAAACCACTGTGATAGCTAATATATTTTTTGTCCTCAAGAACAAATTTCTATCCTCTTGGAAGTGATACTGAGGGATGCCCCACTGAGGATGCATGCAAAAGAGGCACAGAGTTAAATACACAATGATTCTAAAATAAATATTCTGATTTTCTACAGGAGTAATACCAGCAGTTCTTAAAGTCCTTTATTCTTCCATTCAAATGGACACAAATGCTAGAGGTTCTCCACCTAAAAATTACACCAATTGACCTTGCGTAGACCTCTTCATTCTACATAATACATCAAATCTCAAATTTTCCCAGTCCTAAAAGGACTTTAATAGAAACCTTACACACACACACTCTTTAAAAAAAAGGAGAGTCAACTTACTTATAAATTAGAGAAAGAGCTCTTATTTCCAGCTGGCCCGCACTTTCCTAAACATAAATAGTGCATAAAGTTTTTAAAAACATTCTGTTGCTAGGAGGTAGAAGTTTTTGCAAGTTCAACATTTGCTTTTTAGATGCTTAGCATTGTTTTAGATGAAGAATTTGTAGAACACACTATAACTTGCTTTGAGGCTTGGGATATTGTGATAGTTACTCATTAACATAAACTTATTCTGAAAAATTTAAAAAAATACCTAAAGACCTTCTTAGTTAGCCATTAAGTAACAAGGACAGTCAATATAGGAGATTTAAAAGGCACAATAAAAATGGAATTAGTGTAAGAATACAAAGTTAGCAGAGTATTTAGTAAATGTGTTTTAAGTCAAGAACTATGGAATTTAGTCAGATCAATTTTTTTGAACAAATGTGTTTATGGGTCTTACTCCCACATAAAAAAAGGTTAACTACAAATCAGGGGAATTGTTTAATAAAAAAAATATTAATGACCTCCTAGTAACATTCATTACCACCCTCCTCCCTCATTAAAGTGAGAAGATTTAAGCTTGTCCTCTTCCCAAGCAGTGTATACTCTTTCACTAGTCTATGGATGATAAACTTGTTAACACACAATTCTCAATATTTAACACAAAACAATAGGTCAATTGCCAGCCTCTAAACTTTTGCAAGAACTATTTGATTCAACATAGCTGGCTACTGAAGAAAATAGGTTGAGTCTAGCCAAAGCGACACAGCTGAATGAATATTTAGGTTACTATTCCAAATACTCTGAAAAGATTAAACCCCCATATTTGATCTTACCTTGGGATCTCCCAACCGTTCCAGGTATTTCTCAAAAGATCCCTCCACATACTTCAAAAATAAAACAAACTTGACTTAACCAAATACATAGCATTACTGAAATCTGATTATATTCTGCAATATTATCCTCCAATGGATTTTTGTTCAGTTCAACAATTATGGTATTAAATTACTACTTTGCACAGCACCTCAAGAAGATTTGCACATACACAAAAGGTATGAGTAGAGAAAAGCTGGACTATAAAAGTATCTCAGGAATTCGTCCTGGCTTATCCACATACCAGTGCATTTCATCAAATGGTATACCTTTGAATTTCTTCTGAAATGCCAACTTAAGTAACCTGACTTACTTAAGTAACTTAAGTAATTTTCATAAACCAAGCAAGCCCAATAATTACAAGGATTTCAAACTTGACAGGAGACGTGCACTTACAAAGTTAAACTGAGGAACTTTAAAGAGAATTTCATTAGTTTCAAAAAAGCCCAAGGCAAAAGGGAACTTGTTGGGGTGATGGAAATGTTTTGTATCTTGACTGCAGTGGCAGTTGCATGACTATATATTATTGCCAAAACCAAAAATGCTAAATTTAAAATGGTGAATCTTATTTATGTAAAATATACCTCTTTTAAAAATAAAATTAGATTAAACTCAGGGAATATAGGATAATATATGTCTAGTTCCATGCATATATATATCACTAGACTTAAAAAATCATTTTTAATTTTTCTCAACCCTTCTAAACAGCTTTTTTGAGGTATAATTGACATACAGTAAGCTGCACATATTTAAATGGCACAAATAAGTTTTGGCATATGTATGTACCCATGAAACCATTATGACAATCGTGATAGTGAATACATCCATAACCCCCATAAGTTTCCTTGTGCTCTCTATAACCCCACTGACGCCCAAGCAACCACTGATCTGCTGTCACTATAAATCGGTATGCATTTTCTACAGCATTATATAAAGAAAATCATACAGTATGTGCTTTTGCGGGGGGCGTCTGGCTTCTTTCACTTGGCTTAATTACTCTGAGATTCATCAATGTAGTTCTAAAATTTTATACACATCTTTGTTACTCAAAACGTGGTCCACGAAAAATAGCAAGCATCACTTGGGAGTTAACAATGCAGAAATCCTGGGCCCCAGCTCAGACCTACTGAATCAGAATCCATATTTAACAAGATCCCCAGGTGATTTGTAAGCACAAAAATACTTGAGATGCACTGCTTTACACCACGGTCTTGCATTTGAAGGTGGTTACAAATAATCCTTTCCCCAGGTGTGGTGAAGACTAATTAACTTCAAGTTAATAAGTTTTAAAGTCAAGAAGCCTTCAGATCGTTTTAAAATTCACTAAAACCTGTTGAGAAAATTAAGAGTAAACCTCAAACAGGAGGCAAATACCCATAATATACAGTCAGAAGAAAACAAATAGTACTGGAAGGGCTAGGAGTGTTAAAAAAAAAAAAAAAAGCCACACGAAGGGCACTCTTCAAATCAGACTGATAGAACCTTGTTTCATTGTTATAAAAAGAATTCAAATAATTCAATGTATACAAAGATGTCTTCTAAAAGTTGTTTTAAAGTCCGTCATTAGTGGCAGAGCTCCAATTACCAGCTTGTCACGTGAAAAAGATGTTTAGGACTAATTTGTTTCCTTATAATTAAGTTTTACAAGATTCTTCAAGCTGACTGGCTGAGGACCATTGTGCACAGAATTAAGCAAGAGAACAAAGGGGAATCCAATTTGTACACATTTTAAAATATTAACATAGCCAAACCTTTTGCAAACTATCATTCACAGAAAACAGTATTATGGATAACACAAAAGAGCAGTCTAAAGGTAACTTTTCAGGGTTTGGAGGTTTTTTGGTGTGTGGGATGAGAAAGCAGTGGGAAGGATAAAGATTAACTGTTTTTTCTTAACTTTTAATTAGAGTACAAAACAATCTAATTCTGGAAAGAGGTCCAGAAGCATGCAAGCTAGGGGGAAGGAAGCCAGCTGAAAAGTATTTGCTACTAAGAGATTGCATGATATAATTTTCACAAGTAGGTGAGCAAAATTCCTTTCCCCCTGCTAAATACTCTACCGACAACTCCCCTTGGTATGTATTCTACTTACAGATTCAAAAGTTTGTTGATTTTCTCTCATATATGAGACACAAGCCTTCCTGATTTCCAAATGATGGACCTGGCTGCAAAACAACTAAAAAGAAGAGAAAGACCAGGTCACCGTCAGTTATGAGAAACAGAAGCTTCTAAATTAACACTATCAGCTAGACACTTAAGTCTCCCTTATTGAGAACACATGTAGGAAATTGAAAAATTAAATCCTGATCTTACCAAAACCTGTTTGTCTGATCTTTAGTGAGATTGGGGAGGGATGATTCTGTCATATCCACCCCCCCACCCCGAACTTTTCTACTGCTTATTGGCACAGCCTGTAAATTTTTCCTCAGACATTAATATTTAGAGGAGACGGGCTGCTTATAAAGGATCAAGATGCATTTCAAAGTTCTCTCTAACCCCGTTATTTTAGCTTACATTTCAAAGTGACCTTTTAAAAAACAGAAAAGACAGCAAATGTACAACAGTATACTTGGACTAATTAGCAAAGGCATGCACAAAGATAGTAAGTAGCAGCCAAGCCGGGATATATTTACTAGGAAAGAGAATTGCTTTTTGGTTTGGTGGGCTACAAGTCTTCTAGCTACAGTACCGTGCCATGTCTCAAACTCTGAAAACTCATATGGGGAGATACATTTGTTTTCCTTTTACCTGCTCCGAAATAGCCCGAAAGAGGCAAGAGGCATCCTTGGCAGTCAGCTTTCGAAACAGCCCTAAGCTGCCTAAATATTCATCCATTGATGCCTCACTCAGAGCCTTCTGGCCGGAGTACTTTTTCCATCCTTTATGCATTGTGCACGGCGCGGGGTGGGGTGGGGAGAAGGAGAAAGGAACACAAGTGTGGCAAGAAGGAAAAGGCAGGGTGCAGCCAGGAAGGGGTAGCAGTGCCAACGGCTTGCTTATGCAGGTATCCGGAAAGCAGCTCAAAGTCTAGGTATGAGAAGGCAGTTGGAGTCAGCGCTGCAGAATCTTGCACTTCTTAGGAGCAGGAGAAGCAAGGGCTGGCTTGCCCAGGACAAGTTGGGACCCTGTGAAAAGAAGAGGAAGAGCCGATGCTCCTAGGAATAGAGAACTTGATTTGAGAAGGAGATACAGAAGGGAGAAGGTACTTGCAGAACTACCTTGTTGGGAAAGGGTAGGATTAACCCAATCAGCCCGAGGTTGAGGGAAGTATGCACAAACAGCTGAGCTTTGGGACCAAAAGGAAGCCGAGTTTGCAGCTTAACTCAGGGCAACTGCTGCTGCACGAGGCTGCAAAGGGACTCCCTAAGTCTCAGGTGTGTAAGATGCAGCCTGGCCCACATTACATTGCTTTAAGATCTCTGCCTGAATTTTCAACTACAGTCTCTGCCGAAGTTCCCTGCTCCTTTCATAGTTTCATGGAAATGAGAGGAAAAATATCTGAACCTAATTAACTAGTAAGCTTTTTTATTAGGAATGTCTTAAATAGCAGAGAGAGTGTGTGTGTTTTGGGGGAGGCTCACTTGATCTACAGGAGCAGAAGTCACAGTTCAAGCAAAGTAGTGCCAAAGCAGTTATCTGGATATTTCAGGTAGGGAGTTTAAGAAATCTTCTCATTTAGTTCTCCTAAATACTAGTAACTCTCGCTTAGGATCACAGAAACTAAATCCATTAGCTATGTAGGGAACACTGATATAATTCTTGACTAATGTCTCCAAACTATTGTATAGCATCAACAAAACGAAAATGCAAAAAGTGTGTTTCTTAAAAAAATAGAAACAATGAAAATTAAAATTGAAGCAGCACGAAAGGAATATCTTACCCACAAACTTTCTAATAGACTACCATTTAAAATGCTGTGGCACAGCATTAGAGGCATCGGACATGAGAGGCGTGTCTCAATGTCTTATTAGGGCACTATTCTGGAAAAACTACTCTGGATTCTGAGAAAATCAAAGTAAGATATGACCGTGCTTTGTAACGTTCAAAGACAGGACTGGTCACTTGTATTACTTGATTCCACTGCCAAGTGTCTCATTTTTATTTAAATGTCAAAATCCAATTCCTTTCCTATTTTTTCTAAGTGTTAAAAAAATAAATAGATCCAAAGCTGGCTTTGGAAAAGTTGCAAAATTAAGCTGCTGGGAAAATTGTCTTTCTTGTATCTGTGGATCCAGTAGTAATCATGACCGCCCCCTATAGGAAAAGCACCAAAAACCAACATTATAATTCAGGAATGAAATAAAAGCATGGTAGAAAAAAAGAATAAAATCTTTACTTCCTTTAGCATGCCAATTTGATATTACCTTAACTAATTTCTTTCTTAAAGAAACCATAAAACTGGAGAAATGATTCCTTTTGCAAATTTCTGAAACAAGGTTTTGGAAGAGGGATCAACATCTTTCTTTAAGGCTACAAATTCACTAAGAAAAATTAAGGGTTATAGTGAAAAGTTAATTCATTTTTGGCACTTTTTACTTGTAGAGAAAATATAAATTCTTCATATTTATTGCTATTTAAACTAAAACTAAGGTATGCAAAACTTCAATTAATACTAATCCATATACTTCATTTGAGGAAGAAAATAGAGAAAGGGA
This sequence comes from Equus quagga, assembly GCF_021613505.1. Classification (NCBI taxonomy): domain Eukaryota; kingdom Metazoa; phylum Chordata; class Mammalia; order Perissodactyla; family Equidae; genus Equus; species Equus quagga. Next base: position 34,354,061 of record NC_060276.1, read on the forward strand.
AAATGGGGAGGGAGGGAGAGAATCAGAAAATAGGAGAGAGCAGGAAACAGAAGAAAAATTAGAGACAGAAAGACAAAAAGCAAAGGGAAAGTAATACATAGACAAAGCACACAGAAAAAGACCCACACAAATATGGTCAATTGATTTTTGACAAAAACGCAAGAGCAGTTCAATTAAGACAGTATTTTCATCAAATGGTGCTGGAACAATTGACATCCATATGCAAAAGAAGAAATGATCCTCAGTCTATACCTCACATCTTGTACAATAATTAACTCAAAATGAATCAAGACCTAAATGTAGAAAACTTCAAAACTTTTAGAAGCAAGCATAGGAGAAAATCTTCAAGACCTTGTGTTAGGCAAAGAGTTCTTAGATATGATATAATAAAAGAAAAGATTAATTGGGCTTTATCAAAATTAAAAACTTTTTCTATGCAAATGACAGCATTAGGAAAATGAAAATTCAAGCCACAGATTGGGAGAAAACATTTGTATATCATATATCTGACAAAAAAAACTTTGTATCATTAGGAAAATGCAAATTAATACCACAATGTGACATCACTACACACCTATTAGGATGGCTATAATAAATTAATTTACAGATAATAACAAATGTTAGTAAGGATATGGAGAAACTGAAACCTAAGTAAAAGAAGCCAGACGCAAAAGGGGTAGGTATGATTTCAGAAGATATATAATTCCACTTAAATGAAATACATCAAAAAGGCAAATCTATAGAGACTGAAAGATTAGTGGTTGCCTGGGGTTGGAGTGGTAATACATATTAACTGAAAACAGACACAAAGGATCTTTTTGGTGTGATAGAAATGTTCTAAAACTGTTTTGTGGTGATGTTTCCATAATTCTGTATATTCACTAAAAATTATTGAACTGTACACTTAAAACTGGTGATTTTTAATAGATTTATAATTCACATATCATAAAATTCAAAGTGTACATTTCAATGGTCTATAGTATATTCACAGAGTTGTGCTTCCATCACTACCATCAATTTTAGACATTCTCATTACCCCAAAATGAAACCCCACACACCATAACCATCAATCTCTAACCTTTCTATCCCCACCAACTCCAGGCAACCTCTAATCTACTTTCTATCTCTATTTGCCTATTTTGGACATTTCAAATAAACAGAACCATACAATATATGGTGCTGTGTAACTGGCTTCTTTCACTTAACATAACGTTTTCAAGGTTTGCCCATGTTGTAGCATGTATCACTATTTTAATCCTTTGTATAATTAAACTACGTTTTATTTATTCACTCATCAGTTGATGGACATTTGGGTGGTTTACAATTTTGGGGTATTATGACTAATGCTGTTATAAATATTCACGTGCAAGTTTTTGTTTGGATGTTTCTATTCTCTTGGGTAATACCTAGAAGTAGAGTTGTTGGATCATATGGTAACTCTACATTTAACCATCTGAGGAACTGTCAATTTTCCACGGCAGTTGCACCATTTTACATTCTCATCAGTAGTATATGAGGGTTCCCATTTCTCCACATCCTATCAACACTTTCTCTCTCTCTCTCTCGATTATAGCCATCCTAATGAGTATGAAGTGGTATCTCATTGTGGTTTTGTTTTGCATTTCCCTGATGGCTAATAATGTTGGGCATCTTTTTATGTGCCTATTGGCCATTTGTATATATTTAATGAGATACCACTACATACATCTTAAAATGACTAAATAATCTTTTTAAAAACTGACAATACCAAGTGTTGACAACAATGCAAAGCAACCGGAACTCTCATATCATTCTGCTGGGAATATAAAATAGTACAGCCACTCTGGAAAAATAGTTTAGCAGTTTCTTATAAAGTTAAACACAGAGTTACCATATGACCAAGCAATCCCACTTCTGGGTATCTATCGAAGAGAAATGAGAACTTCAGTTCACACAAAAACCTGTACATGAATGTTTTTTAGCAGCTTTGATATTCATAATCATGATTCCCCCAAAACTGGAAATAATCCAAACATTCTTCAACTGGTGAGTGACAAACTGTGTTACATGCATACAACAGACTACCCCTCAGCAATAAAAAGTAATGAAGTATGGATACACACCAGAACATGTATGAATCTCAAATGCATTGTGCTAAGTGAAAGAAGACAGATTCAAAAAGCTAAATACTGTATGACTGCATTTATATGACATACTGGAAAAGGCAAAACTATAGGAAAGGAAAACAGATCAGTTGCTGCCAGCAGTTAGGGCTGCAAGGAAGGGCTGACCACAAAAGGATGGCAGGAAGGGATGCGTGGGGGTGATGGAAGTGTTCTGTATCTTGACTGTGGTAGTGGTTACATGATTATGCATTTGTCAAAACTTACAGAACTGTACAAGAAAAAATTCTAACTTTGCTCTATTTAAATTTAAAAATAAAAACAAAAAACAGTAGAAGGAACAGAATTTAGAGTTGAGGAGCTCACAGAACACACAAGATTGGAGAGAAAAAACAAGAAAATTAGAGGATCAATCCAGGAAGCCAACATCTAACCAACAGGAAGCCCACATCTAACCAACAGGAAGCCCAAAAAGAGATGAAGAAAGTGGAAGGGGAGAAATGATGATGATGATGATATAAGGAAAATTCTAGCACTGCAAGATATGATCTATATTTAGATTGATCCATATTTCAATCTAAATATAGACTGAAAAGGTCCATGAAGTAACCAGAACAATGAAAGCAAAAAAGATGATCAGCAATGAACATAATAACATTTTGGAAGTCAGGGGATAAAGAAAAGATTCTAAAGCTTTCAAAGAGGAAAAATGGATCACATACAGAAGATCACACATAAGAATAGCAATAAATTCTCAACAGAAGAACTAGAAGCTAAAAAAAAAGTGAAGTTCTATATTTGAGTGGAAATTATTTCCAATCTTGAATTCTATACCAAGCTATCAACAGATGGGAGAGTAGAAGGCCTTTTCAAACACGCAAGATTAAAAAAATTTACCATTCATTCTCAGAAAGCTACTGGAGTATATCTGAAACCAAAATAAACCACAAAAAGGAGGGAGGCACACAGTGTCCTGAAAACAGAAGATTCAACGTAAGAGAGAAGCAAAAGGAATTTCCAGGATAAGGATAAAGGAGAAATCCCAAGACTAAATAGAGAATGACTAGGTTCAGGCAAAAGGACAGAGAACTCCAGCAAAGACATTTAAAAAGAAAAACAAAAGTTATAACCTAATCAAACATACTAGGAAAGATGTACACCTCTGTTGTAGAGTTTGGGGATGTTTCTATAGAAAACATTGCAAAAGAAAAAAATAAAAATGAGGTAAAACCATTTTATATAAAAGAATCTATCAATGAACACTTACTATATGGCTCAGATGTGAACAATATTGTACTTAAGTATCATAATGTCAACACTCAAAACAGATTTCACAAGAACTGATAAAACTAAATTTGTTTTTTTGTGTTTTAAATTTAAATATCATCTATAGACTTCCTATTGTGGAAGACAGATGATATTTAAATTCAAAAAACAAAAATAAGTTTGAACATAGCACTTACAAAACACAGAAAATAATGTACTAGGGTCACCTATAGGAAGCAGAATCAGAGATGTGGAGGAGTGGGACACAGAACTGCTAATTCTTGTTATAAGTCTTGGAGAACTACTTAATATTTTATATTACTTACATGTGTTATCTTAAGAAATAAAAATTAAATTAAAAATTATTCGGTGAGCAAGAAACAGAATAGCATAATAAATTGGGAAAATAAATAAGTAGAAGATGAAGAAACGGGCTTTAAATAATTACAAAACATAGCCAAGTTTTCACATCCAATCAGTAATACTACTAGGAACTAGAACTATATATTTCTCCCAATTCTTGTACAATTATTGTAGAGAGGAATCACATGCCAAAGAAAAGATATGAACAAAAGCTCAGAGGTGGTTAAGTACAGGTTACGTTCCCCAAATTAGTTAATAAATAGGACTTCGTAAAAAAGATCTGTGTGACAATACTAGATTTCATCCTGTATATAATAGAAAGCCATTTCATAGTATTTAATGCTGTCCTCTGAAATATGGATTGCACTTGCAATTCCAATTGGCTGACTATTCTACAGCAAACAACTCCAATCCTGTAAAACTCCAAAACAGTGGTTCTCAAGTGAAGGGCTTAATAAAACAGATTGTCTCAGGCCAGAGATTCTGATTCAGCAGATCTGGGGTGGGTCCTGGGAATTTGCATTTCTAACAAGTTCTCAGGTGATGCTGATGTTGCTGGTCCAGGGCCACACTTTGGGAACCAGTGCTCTAGAACAACGTGTTCCACAAGTTATTAATAAGAGTTCCTAAAAAGAGTTTCAAGGTCAAAATTTCAGGAAACACTGCATACATACTATAATGATATCTTTGAAGTTCAAATGTCCATTAGCAATATGAAAGGCTCTAAGGAATACTAAAATTACTTGATTTTATTACCTTTGCCATAGGGGAAAAAAAGGTTTGGGAAATGCCAGGTCAAAGTTAAGCAGGTAACTTTAGCATCCAAGTTACTAACGGTTTTTAATGCGCTATAGCTACTGATTTTAAACTATTTCAAAGTTTGAGAAATGTTGCTCTAGAAATTTTTCTGGGTTCTAAATCTAAGGTTGTTGGAATAATTACCTAAGATACTTCAGTTCAAGTGCTTAGTACATAATAATTGCTTAATTAAGTATTGACTGCTATTATGTGCTGCCTGACAAAGCGGTTCACTAAGAAATAACTCTTTGGCCAAAATAAGGGATAAGAACCATAACAATTTCACGTAACTTATACTGTAAATCAAGCCAAAGTTCAAATACAGCTCCCCAGAGGAGCTTTCCCCAACCTAATGGTGTTCCTCCCTTTGACATCTGAAAATAGGATGAAAAATGATTACCTTAAAGACTTTTTAGGCAGTGTACTCTGGGGCCAGATTAAAATAAGACAAATTCAAGAAAACGAAAATAACCTTTAAAAATTAACATATTATTTGACCTGTCATGAAATTGATGTACTTTAATTTTATAATTACTTTTTATGTTGTAATTTAACTTGAAAATGTGATTTGTTGTTTTAATTGCTAGAATTATTTTCTTTCACTGATCAAATGGAAAAATTCTTTGTAGTACAATATATGAATACTAATAGTTTTAATTCTAAAATAACACTCCATGTTTCAACCAATTAAATGAGGTATATGCCTGGAATCTTTTTTTAAAGCATACATTATCTGTGACATACAAGGTATAGTTCTAAGTGTATATAGGACATGATGCTTTTGAGTTGTTATTTTAGTTTCTGAGAGGCAATATGGTACCATGAAAAGAGTATCAAGAAGTTGGTTATGCCACTTTCATCTCCCTGGGTCACAGTTTCCTCATCTATAAAATGAAGGAAGATGGGTTGCATGATCTCTAAGCTCTCTTTCAAGTCTAAGGAACTGTGATTCTCTGTGACTCAATGGTGGATAAGAAACTTGCCCTCCCTTTACATGGTCAAATTTGTGATTAACATTAACCATAAAAATAGCTTTTAGGGGGATTAACCTATTATTCTGGCAAATTGCAGAGTTGACTGGCCCACATAAAAATGAATGATAAGCCTTACCTTACCAAATGAAATAAACAGACCTAGAATTTTAAAGATAAAATTTGTAATTATGTGTGGTGATGAACGTTAATTAAATTTATTGCAGTAATCGTTTGGCAATATATACATAAATCATTATGCTGTACACCTTCAATTTATACGTTATATGTCAATTATATCTAAATAAACCTGGAAAAAATAACAATACATGTATGTAACAACTTGTGACAGAACCTGCAGAAAAAGCAATTAATATTAAAATAATACTAAATCATTTATTTCAACTATTTTTAGTACCAAACAACATGGGGCCAATTGTGGGAAATAGCTCAACTCTATAGAACTTCATTTTTAGATCTTTCATTACTGAAAAATAAAATGGTAAACTTTATTTAAACATTTTTTAACAGCACCCTGAAACTAGAACTTGTCACTTCTTTTCATGGTGGACATTTAACCAGAATTAGTAAAGCAGGATTTATGAAGAATGGGACCACAATGGTTCTAAAACAAAATCTGGTCCCATGGCCCTATTCAACCTCCTCCTCAAGTTTTAGGAAGAAGACAGTAAAGACAAGGAAAAGAACTGATTTCTCAGAGCAGTGATCCTTGTTCACATATGCAAAACAGAGGAAACATTACCAAGAGCCACTTGCTTTCATTTCCTTCTCTTCCCCACTTTTACCTGAAGCATTCTAATACAGATTAGGAAAAGAGTACTTTGTTTAAAAATGTATTATATTGGCACAGAAATACTGTGGCTTGTTTTCCGTTCATTTAAGATCCTTGTAGTGTCTAATCAGTCTACAGACAGACAGACTTGAGGGAAGGGAGGATAAATAAAGACCAGAACATTCTTTTCTTTGTTTTGATGCACTAGAAAGACCCACTCACTTAAACCTCTAAATTAACTTTAATTCTCTAAACCCAGCTAGAGACTAAATATGAATTTAAACATAGAATTTAACGAAGACTTTGCTTTCTGTATCAGGACTATATACTGTGAATTCTAGAGAAGTATCTCTAAGCCTATTCTTACTTCTTAAAACAAAAGCTCTACTTCTTAAAACAAAAGCTCTAACAAAGAAAGATTGTATTATTTCAATGAAATTTTTTTATTTTCAAGCATGCTACACAATTGGTTTTATGTCTAAGAAATCACCTATGAGGGAAGTTAGTTTTACTAATTTATAAATGGGAAAACTAAGACCGAGAAAATTACTCACGCCAAGAATTTAGGAATATTTTTAGCTCTTAAATTTCGGGAGTGTACTATCGACCCACTTCATAGTGGCAGTGGAGAACCACCAATATGTTCTGTACAAAAGGAGAAATGAATAGTAAAAAAGATGCAATGTATGGCCTCTCACAGATACCATTCCAACAGTGACTTTCAGTTCAGCAAACAAATATTTTGAAGCACATTTGACAGTAAATGAGTAAATTACAAAATACTGTATTGCTTTCCCAAATAAATTTAGTATATCCTAAAATAATACAGATAAAAAAATTCCATTTAGTTACTTTTATTAATTAGAAACAGTGCTACCCAAGACATTATGGGTTATAAACACTGAGTTAATAGTATAAGATTACTAACGGTTAGTTTCAAAATGTGTTGCTTGGTATGTTTTAAACTTGATGAGAAAAGTTCCTAATTTGTGCTATATCATAAAAATTAGGAATTACCAAACTCAAATGTATTTAATCAGAGGGTTTAATTATAAAGGAGTAGTCATTATCAGAATATTAATGAACAATGACCAAGGAATGAAGTTACTGAAGCTGGTCTCAGTCTAGGGATTCTTAACCTGGGGCCTCATGGTACCTGTAAACTCCCTGAAATCCACTGTAAAATGTGTATGTGTATAAAGAGGCAACAGTTTGAAACATTTTGAGGAGTTTCACGACCCAAAGAAGCTTAAGAACTATTGACTTAGAGAGCAGGACTGTAGCCGTCAAAATAAAATGACAGTGTCAATCAAAATAGTTTTGGCCAGGATGTGGTAAAAATTCATAAAGACAATAAAGATACAGAAGTGAAATACCAAAATAGATGGTATATAATGGTATAAAAGCCCCTCAAGATATTTTTCAAGAATCAATATCAAAGTCAAGAAGCATGTATTCTACATTCCTGTTTGAAGTTAACTAGATTTATTTGCCTACCTATTGTCTAGCCACCTACACAAATTATAAGAATTAAAAGAACTATACAATATAAACATCATGCTAGAATATTCATGTAAGGAATTAATCATTTAACAAGCACTTGAGTGCTGTTTGGCAGTTATTCTAAACCTCTCTCCATGTAATCTTCTGCTGGAAAACACTACAGCTACTGCTTTTAATAAATCTCTGATTTTTAATGTTTTCCCAAAAATCCCCAATAAATACCATTATTTGACACACCCTTAAATATCATTAGGATATTACACAGAATCAGCACTGCTATGGTTTAGATGTCATCACCATATAATGTAATGGCCAAATCTTTCTTCTGAACAAGAGACATACTAGATACTTTGGAGTCAAGTCAAAGACAGTATGAAATGAATGCGTGCAAGATGATAGTGTTTCCTAGAACGAATACCTAATCCTAATCAAGATAATGAAAACAGAATACTAAGTTACAGAAGTGTATGATTTATGGAAAGCCTACTGTGTTTCAGGCTGGGGACTCAAGAATGAATAAGACATATAGGTCCTTCTCAACTAGACTGTAAGTTCCTCCAGAACAGGAATAATGTCTTGAGTTCTGCTGACACAAAAAATAGATTCTTATGCATCTATGTTAAAAGACTAAATAACCAAATAAATAAATGGGCTTGAGATATTTAGGAAGTAAAGCTGAGAGTACTTGTGACTAACCAGATATTAAAGGTTAGAGAAATGAGTTTAAGCCTGGAGACTGACTAAATGATGACACCATTAATAGAGGTAAGGATACCAGCAGGGTGAAAAGGAGAAACATGATTTTAGTTTGGGGCACATCGAGTTTAAGGTGCTTAGAGAATTAACAGACAGACATGACTGACAGGCAACTGGAAATACCATTCAGAAGCTCAAATCAGAGTTGAGGAATATAGACACAGCAGTCAGTAAGAGAAGCTCTGGGCGTGATAAAAGTACCAAGAAAAAATACATAGAGAAGAGGACTGAAAACAGATATTTGTATTGATCATTACAAATATTTAATGAGAAAACAAAAGAGCCAGTAAATAACTTGGAACCAAGTAAAGCAATTGGGAGTTTCTCCATATGGATTTTATGAGTAACCAACAGTATCCTTTAAATAGCAATGTAAAAACTGAAATAGGTCATATACCTGAGGCTATCATTCAATCTAAATTTCTTGGAGTAGTCTTCTGATGACAAATATTCTGTCCTCTTGTCCCCAGAAATGACAGAAATATACTGGAATTCAGCCTTCCAATTGCAATTCCAAGAGTATCTTTTGGACACTTACGTAGCATAAAACTCCTTTTTCATATTATGCTCTAAGCTCAGTTTTCTCACTTGTAAAATGAGACAAACGTTAACTATTTCATAGGGTTATTGTAAAGATTAAGTGAGTTCACACGTGTAAAGAGCTTTGAGTAGTACCTGATAGATACTAAGCACACAACAGGTGTCAACTAATCATTATGTTTCATTCCCCATTCCCCCATAAAAACATGGTACTAACTGTACAGCAGAAAACTGATTACCACATAGCTATCAGGACAACCCATTCGAAATCTCTCCCCAAAGTCACTTTCAAATAATCTGCCAATACAGCTCATTTCTCAGACTGTATGCAGATTTTTGGTCATCTCTGAAAATTTTATATTTTGAACAAATCAGAGAGATTAAGCGCTTATACCATAATACAGTCATGCACCACATAAAAACATTAGTCAATAGTGGACCACATTGCAATGGCAATCCCATAAGGTCAGCACCATATAGCCTAGGTATGTAGTAGGCTATACCATCTAGGTTTAAGTACACTCTATGAGGTTCACACAATGAAATCACCTAATGAGGCATTTCTGAGAATGATATCCCAGTGATTAAGCAACACATGACTGTAAAAGGCCAAGAAAAATATCTACATTACTACTAGTCAATCCTTAACTATTTTTAGTCTTGGAAAACTCTTCTCAAACTATCAAAGTGGTACACATTTTTAAACTGTCCTGTCTACATGATTTGTCTTCAAAAGCATAACAGTGCTCTAGGGCGTCTAAAATCACTCGGTAGTACTTTCAGATGACTTTTTTGCAGGGAAGGGTTCACCCTAAGCTAACATCTCTTGCCAAGCTTCCTTTTTTTCCCCTCCCCAAAGCCCCAGTGCATGGTTTCATAGCCTAGTTCTAAGTCCTTCTAGTTCTTCCATGTGAGCCGCCACCACAGCATGGCAACTGAAAGATGGATGATGTGGTTCCATAAGCAGGAAACGAACCTGGGCCACCAAAGCAGTGAAAGCACTGAACTTTAACCTCTAGACTATCAGGGCTGGCTCAGATAATGACTACTTCTAAATGTTCCAGAACCTTACATCAAGTTCCTTGGTTATACTAGCTTACCTAAAACCAAAATTTTCCAGTTGTTACTTTCTTTCTTTCCAAATTATAAGCACAGTCACCTAAAATCTTTACTTTCCAGGGTCATCCTATAACCTAACATCACTTTTCATCTACTCCCACTTCATCAACTTTCTACTATTCACCCGTGCACCTCTGAACCCTTTCCACGTGAATTTCTTAATACTGAACTTTCTCTTTTGCTTCCTTATCCCTGGAAATCGAAATAGCTCCAACAGGAAACTGCTAGATAAACTGCATTCCACTTACTCACTGATTTCAAGAACCTTAAGCCCTATCATGTAATGAAACCAAACAAATTTTACTGTATAGAATCTTGACTACCATTCATTTTGTCATAAGGACCCATAAGATATAAACTTGGCAATTAACTTATCTTAACCTCTTTCCTCATCTGTAAAATGTGTGGTTTGCATTAGGTATTTTTAAAATTCTCTTCCAACTCCAAAAATCTACAATTCTTTGTCTTAAAGTCTTCATCTGTTCAATCTAGTATCAATGCTACCAATGGCATTTTGCTAGAGTCCAAAATTTCAGGAATCACAGGTTTCTAAGTCCCAGGTAAGGGTGTCATACACCAAAGGAAAATCTGATTAAGTGAAGTGTGAAATAATTCTAAAATAAATTAAACAAATTCAGGAAATGAACAAAACTTTCACTGGATGGGATTAAAGTAACTACACAAATACTAGGCAAACAAGCATTAAGAAATAAAAGCTTACAACATATATTACGATAGTAGAAAGAGCAGAGGACTGGGAGTCAAGTAACTGCTTCTAGTGGCAGCTCTGGCAAAGGCCATTGATTTAGACAAGTCATACCCTCTGTCCTTCTTCCTAATCTGAGAAATGATGAGATTGTTCAAGATAATGATGAGGATTGCTGCCAAATCAAAATGATTCTAAGATATCCTTTGATTTTTAAACCCCACAACTAATATAAAACTTTACAAGGTGGAGTTAAGAGATGTCACTAAACACACCTGACACCAGTGCTTTAAGCCTCTGACAAATGAATCTGGGTTATGCATTGTTTTGGGAGAGGACAAAGCAGATTTGGGGTCCTATACTGCTTTTTAGCTGTCTGATGTTTGAGCAGGCCTTTTCATTTGTTCCTCATTCTCTATGTTAGTCTTTCATGACAACTAACGACTTAGTGATCAACATAAATTTTAAGCCACAATTTTTTGCAAATTACAGAAACACATTTAAAAGACAGCCCAGAAAAGACAACTTCTCTCCGTGGATTTGAAAAGGGCCTTTCATACATTTGTATAATAATATACACTTAGGATTATGGTGCTGTTTATTCTCAACTACGTAGATGTAGGTTACTCACTTTTCAGATTATTCTCAGCAAAATTTTAATCCAAGTTGGCTTCCTTCTGTTACCCAGAGTACTTCTCAGCCACCACCTTCTACTATTAGTAAGAATTTATTTTAATATTAGCCTAAGTAAAACATAATCAGGAAAATAAATCTACAAAAACATCATATAATGCATCCCAAGTAAAATGTTTAGAATATTCAACATTTTGGGATAGTATAACGGAAAGTAGGTCTTTATAGCAAATGCTCTATTTTTATGGATGAAGTATATCTAAACCTACTAGCAGAAAACTATGAACACTTAGGGATAACCTAGTTTATTTTATAGGTCTTGAGACCACTTACTCTAATCAGAAATTCATAACATATCTCGAGCTATGTGAATTTTAAAACCATATATTTAGGCCAATATACACATCATATCATTTATTCATCTGTAAAACTAACTTTATAAGTACATAAATTATAAATTCCTTTATGATGCCACAGTAAATGTTTCAATACCACTGTGAGAGGAGGTCCTTAAAAAATAATAAATCCTATGGGTGTAAGTCCTTTTTGATTTACTTTTCTCAAACCAGTAAAGCTTTAACAGTGGGCAAGATTTTCTATTTATATTTTAAAGAAAAAAAGTGAACACATCCACTCTACTCTAATCTTCAAAACAAAAGTAGTTTCTCCAAGTACTAAAGATCATCTGACTTGACAGTAAATCTTTTAGGTAATTATTGAGTTTTCTATTTCACAGAACACAATCCATCATTTTTTGTCTTTTTTAATTTGGTTCCTTGGATTATGAAGCTAAAGATACTCTCATATTTTTACAAGTCTGTTAGTTTCATTTTTTTATTCTAAGGAACATCAAACTACATTTGAGGTTCTTGTCAAAGTTTTCTAATTTGATTCATTTTTTTCATGATTCCAAATTCACTTGGGTTTCTACGATAAAACCTGTGAATGCTCACTACATATTTCTTTTACTAAAATATGAAGATTAAGAAAAAAATGTAATGAGAGGGCCGGCCCCGTGGCCAAGTGGTTAAGTTCACACACTCCGCTTCGGCGGCCCAGGGTTTCGCTAGTTCAGATCCTGGGTGTGAACATGGCATCACTCATCAGGCCATGTTGAGGCAGCGTTCAACATGCCACAACTAGAAGGACTCACAACTAAAGAAAATATATGCAACTATATACTGGGGAGATTTCGGGAGAAAAAGCAGAAGGGAAAAAAAAGAAAAGATTGGCAAGTTGCTAGCTCAGGTGCCAATGTAAAAAAAAAAAAAAAGAAAAAAATGTAGCGAATTTACTAAATTGCAATTAGGATTTAGACTCAAATGCTTATATTCACATCATAAAATTTTCTACACATTCTATAGATGTAGGAATTTTATTAACTTATATTATTCTGCCAATATATATTATATATTTAATTTAACCACATTCCATTGGTTGCATTTGGGGGGTGTTTTTAAAGTGTTGAGAGTTTAGTGTTTATTTTTGTAATCCAACAACTTTATCCAAAAATGCAGAAAATTTTTCTGGCTGGCCAGGAGGAAAACATTTCAGTGTTGATAAGTCCATTGACTGTAACAGCCCAGGAAGCGTGCTAAAACAAAAGAAGAAAAATATTAGGTAACACGGGAGAAAAATTCCATAATTCACCTACTGCCCACTTGATGACTGAACCTAACTTTCAAGAATATTGTGATGCTTCTCAAACTGTACATGTGAATTTTAACGTATTTTCGTAATACAGATATGCATACTAAGATTAAAGCAATACAAAGCACTGCACGTCAATATCAATTTAACAGATACTTTCTTATGTCAACTGAAATATTTCAGAAATGTTATTTCATGAAAGATGTGATCACACGGCTTTGGAACATTTCTCAGGAATGGGGAGATATAAATTGAAGCAAAATTAATTTATGAAAACAGAATAAAGGAAACCAAAAGTAACAGCTGCCAGACAAGAACAATAAGCTGGGGAGACTACCACACCATGCATGAAGATTGTGAAATCACTTTTCTTGCCAGTAATTTACTACCATAAATTCATATATAATTAAGCAATGTACAATCGCCATGCATGTTGGAAATAAGATTCCAAACCACAACATAAAACTATTACTTCAGAAATTTAATTAAACCAGTCACTTAAATTAGAACAGACATACAACCACCCAGCCTAGATTTGGTGCAAATAAACAATATAACAAAAATGAAAATACAACAAATTACTGATTGTTATGGTATTAGTATCTTCCTTGAAATTAATCTAAGAAAAAAGAGATTTCTAACTGTAAAAAATTAATAAATTGGAGACTTGTACAACTTCCTTTTCAGTCTGAGTAAAGAGTCAGGACATGTTTACGAAATCAATGTTTTCCCTTTTTTAATGTACTGACATAAAATCAAAGCTTATTTAACATTTAGAATGAAGATACTCATCAAAAGTATCTGGAAAAACTGACATGCATTAACCAGTTAGGAAGATGAGAGTTTATTCCTCTTTAAAAAATGATGTTAACCACTAAAAATCTCAACTACCCATTGATAGATATGCCCGTTATCTGAAGCCCACATAATTTTGATTATCTAGCTTCTCCCCTGACTCACAATACTTTTTGCTGGATTTCTTTT